>NC_034183.2:18165202-18365202 GCF_002021735.2 Oncorhynchus kisutch | reverse complement strand
TTGCCTTGATGACAAGTTTGCACACTCTTGGCATTCTCTCAACCAGCTTCATGAGGTAGTCACCTGGAATGCATTTCAATTAACTTACAATTAACATACATAGTATACAGTGTGATTTCTCAATGAGTGCTCAGGCAGTATCTGCAGACCTGTGAAACATTTACGAAGAGTTGGAAAGGGGGAGAGGATCTCAAGGAAAGACAAACGGCTTTTCATTTTTTTAAATTCATTTTTAAAATACAAATAAAAGATAGAGAGTGCCTGAGACTGCAGAGTGAGATAATGGGAGGGAGGAGGACAAGGGGAGTGGGATGAGAGAAGTAGGAGAGATGAGAGAGGAGGGAAAAGGCTGAAGTATGACAGTCAAAGGGGAATGCCAGACAGCTATTTAACACTCTTATCCAAAGGAGCTTACAGTCTGTAGTCTCCCACACAGTTGGTGTTGTTAGGTTATGTTTTATCATTATATTATGTTTTAGCACCAACTGAACAAAACTTTACCACTCACTGAGAAAAGTTCAACATGGCTCTACTTACTTTGCAGGCAGTCAGCATTGAGTAGGTCCTGGCACTTATCGTGACATTTGACCCCGCACTCGGTGCACCTCATGCCCTGGCGGGCGATGCCCCACAGCAGCCCCTCACACTCATAGCAGTAGGTGGGTGTCGTGGCCGTCCACACCTCAAAGTTATGGGGTGTGGTGCAGGAGATAGGGTAGATCAGAGCCTGTAGGGTCTTCTTGTACACATGGCTCTTCTACAAGAGAGGGAAACGTAGAGGATGTATATACAGAGTCAAAGAATTAGTGGAATCTATGACTACATGGAGAGAGGGGAAATGTCCACTATCTGGATATACTGAGAGTAGAGAAAAGAAAGAGCCAGAAACGCACCAGATCCTCGTTATTGAGAGTGCTGGACGCCATAGCTGATGTGAACCCTGCCTTCCTGGAGTTCTGAGCCAGGGACTGAGGTAGGCCAGGCAGGGGACAGAAAGAAAGGAAGGAATTCATGACTGATTAGATTAATATATAGTCGTTTTGTACATACTGCGATTGAAATACATTCAATAAGCACTTTTAAAACAAAGTGACAACTTCGATTTTGCTCAAAGAAAGAAGTCTATTTCTCTTGCTACTTACTTTAATATATTTTAACATATCTCATTAAGGCAACAGGTCACAAAGCGATCCAGCTGTATTCTCCCCAAGTGTATACAAGAAACCAGGGGTCATGGGTATCTGGAATGAAGTGCTTCTCTACACAAATTGCTATTCCCCTTAACAACCTTCTCTTTTCATTTGGAATCGTTCACGGTGTTACTCACCATAGCCTTTAGCAGTACAGATGGAGGAAGGAAGAAGCAGGAAGAGAAACAAGTGTTAAAGGGGCCATATGTCAAACAACTCTAGCCACAGTCACAAACATGGCGACAATAGCATAGGGGTCATTTCAAAACAGATACAGAGTGATCGATCATGAGACAGAAAGATCACTATATCAGGGGAGAGTTATTCAGTTTGTTGATGGAATACTGGGTGGAGGGAAAGGAGGGAGGACATTTCCATTCATTTAAATCTAGACCTATTAATCACGTGCCACGTAAACAACCCAAAACATTGTGCTATCTAGAACTATTAGAAGAGTTATTCAGGTGTCCCCATAGGAGAACCCTTTGGAGAACCCTTTTTCGTTCCATGTATAAACCTTTTCACAGAGGGTTCTACATGGAACCCAAAAGGGTTCTCTTATGGGAACAGTCGAATAACCCTTTTGGAGTGTAAGACAAAAGCCCTTAGGAACAAAGTGGAAAACTCCGTATTTCCTTAACAGTGATATGCGATGTTAAAAGATATACTCTATTTAAAACCCAGAGAGTTACAGGTGTAGGATTTCTAGCTAAAATATATATATTCACAATTTAGAAAGAGCGCTCTAATAGGCTACTTTGAAGCAATGCAAGACATGCCTCATTTGTTTTAAAACATTCAGGTTTCAAACAATTAAGTATAACGTTTTCAAAATGCATACTGCCTCCACCTCATTGCAAAGTGGTGTGTGGTGTGCTAATGAAGCCTTCCTGCCCTCGCTGTTTGATGCAGTGTTCATAACAACTGGAAACTCATACATCTCTGACTTCTGACTTCAGTGTGTTCAGGAGAACTGAGAACTGGCGATTAAACGAGCTCCGACTGGGAAAAATAGTTTTGAACGGTCGGTCATCCAACTCGGAATTCCAACTCGGGAATTCAGGCCTCTTTCTAAAGATCCGACTTTCCGACCTGAAGATCACTGACATCATGATTTGACCTCGTATCGTAGTTGTCTTGAAAGCACCACAGGCAGCAGCTCTTGCGCTTTCTGACAGATTTTCGACTCAAGGGCTCTGTATCTGTATGCTGGTTGTGTGTGATAAATAAGATACATAACGAATATACTGTACATACACACTAATTTAATTCCATACAATTATGCAGATGAACCTATAGACCGATAAGCACGACCAGACCACCAATGAATAGGCTAAAAAGCATTATTTCACAATGGGATTTTTTCTTCTCCTCCCAGGACAATTGGCCTGTGCCAATTTTATTCATCGGCTTTACTATTCTAATTTTTTTTATCGGACAAAAGCCAGCTATTATGGCTAATGGAAACGCTGGTGTGTGTGCCTATGTATCTGCATCTCCATGTGTGTGTTCATTCTCATGCAAGTGTGTGGGTTGTACAGTCTGACAGTGAACTGGATTAATAGAGACAAAGTACTGAGCTATTTAGTCCTGTATGGTAATTCTTCATTCAAGTGTGCGGTGGAGCTGAGCGGGCCTCCAGCTTGTCAGTGCTATTCAATTCAAAGCCTGGAAGTCAGTTAAATTGGCAAGGGTGGATGGCACAAGGGCTAGGTCGTCTATTTAGTGTGAGTATAATAGCCTAGTGAGTATTATATTACCTGCTTTGACAACTACTCTACCATTCAAAAGTGTGGGGTCACTTAGAAATGTCCTTGTTTTTTAAAAGAAAAGCTACTTTTTTGTCCATTAAAATAACATCAAATTGATCAGAAATACAGTGTAGACATTGTTAATGTTGTAAATGACTATTGCAGCTGGAAATGGCAGATTTTTTCTGGAATATCTACATAGGTGTACAGAGGCCCATTATCAGCAACAATCACTCCTGTGTTCCAATGGCACATTGTGTTAGCTAATCCAAGTTTATCATTTTAAAGGGCTAATTGATCATTAGAAAACCCTTTTGCAATTATGTTAGCACAGCTGAAAATTGAATGTCTTGCTTAAAGAAGCAATAAAACTTGCCTTCTTTACACTAGTTGAGTATCTGGAGCATCAGCATTTGTGGGTTCGATTACAGGCTCAAAATGGCCAGAAACAAAGATCTTTCTTCTGAAACTCATCAGTCTATTCTTGTTCTGGGAAATGAAGGTTAGTCCATGTGAGAAATGTGTACTACTCCCTTCACAGAACAGCGCAAACTGTCCCTAACCAGAATAGAAAGAGGAGTGGGAGGCCCCGGTGCACAACTGAGCAAGAGGACAAGTACATTAGAGTGTCTAGTTTGAGAAACAACTGGCAGCTTCATTAAATAGTACCCGATAAGAGGCCTCCCGGGTGGTGCAGTGGTCTAAGGCACTGCATTGCAGTGCTAGCAGCCGGCCGCGACCGGGAGGTCCATGGGGCGACGCACAATTGGCCTAGCGTCGTCCGGGTTAGGGAGGGTTTGGTCGGTGGGGATATCCTTGTCTCATCGTGCACCAGCGACTCCTGTGGCGGGCCAGGCGCAGTACGTGCTAACCAGGTCGCCAGGTGCACAGTGTTTCCTCCGACACATTGGTGCGGCTGGCTTCTGGGTTGGATGCGTGCTGTGTTAAGAAGCAGTGCGGCTTGGTTGGGTTGTGTTTCGGGGGACGCATGGCTTTCGACCTTCGTCTCTCCCGAGCCCGTACGGGAGTTGTAGCGATGAGACAAGATAGTAACTATTAACAATTGGATACCACAAAATTGGGGAGAAAAAGGGGGTAAAAAAATAAATAATAATAATAATAATAAAATAAAAATAGTACCCGCTCCACCAGTCTCAATGTCAACAGTGAAGAGGTGACTCCGGGATGCTGGCCTTCTAGGCAGAGTTGCAAAGAAAAAGTAATATCTCAGACTGGCCAATAAAAAGAAAAAATTAAGGCAAAAAACAGACAATGAACAGAGATATACCGGGGGATGTGCGTGAACAGCAACTTATGGAAAATAACAGCAGACTCGTACATTTCCTCAGCAAAAACAATGTACTGAGCAACTGTCAAATTGGATTTTTACCAAATTATCGTATGTCAGACCACCTATTCACCCCGCAGATTCTAATTGACAAACAAACATACCAAAACAAAGTCCTCTCATGCTTCGTTGATTTCAATTTGGCATGAGGGTCTGCTATACAAATTGATGGAAAGTTGTGTTGGGGGAAAAACATACAACATTTTAAAATCTACGCACACAAACAACAAGTGTTCCTTAAAAAATGTGCAAAAAACACACAGTTCTATCCACAGGGTCGGGCGGTGAGACAGGGATGCAGCTTAAGCCCCACCCTCTTCAACATAAAAATCAACAAATTGGCGAGTGCACTAGAACAGTCTGCAGTACCTGGCCGCATCCTACTAGAATCTGAAGTCAAATATCAACTGTTTGCTGATGATCTGGTGCGTCTGTTCCCAACCAAGGAGGGCCTACAGCAGCACCTAGATCTTCTGCACAGATTCTGTCTGACCTGGTCCCTGACAGTAAATCTCAGTCAGACACAAATAATGGTGTTCCAAAAAATGTCCAGTTGCCAGGACCACAAATACATATTCCATTGAGACAACGTTGACCTAGAGCACACAAAAAACGATACATACCTCGGCCTAAACATCAGCGCCACAGGTAACTTCCATAAAGCTGTGAACGAGAGACAAGGCAAGAAGGGCCTTCTATGCCATCAAAATGAACATACAATTCGACATACCAATTAGGATCTGGGTAAAAATACTTGAATCAGTTATAGAACCCATTGCCCTTTATGGTTGTGAGGTCTGGGGTCCGCTCACCATCTAAGAACTCACAAAATGGGACAAACAACAAATTGAGACTCTGCATGCAGAATTCTGCAAAATGATCCTCAGTGTTCAACGTAAAACACCAAATAATGCATGCAGAGCAGAATTAGGCCAATCAAAATCCAGAAAAGAGCCATTAAATTCTACAACCACCTAAAAGAAAGCGATTCCCAAACCTTCCATAACAAAGCCATCACCTACAGAGAAAGGAACCTGGAGAAGAGACCCCTAAGCAAGCTGGTCCTGGGGCTCTGTTCACAAACACAAACAGACCTCTCAGAGCTCCAGGACAGCGACACATTTAGACCCAACCAAATCATGAGAAAACAAAAGATAATTACTTGACACATTGGAAAGATTACACAGACCCACAAAGAATTTGAAAACAAATACAATTTTGATAAACTCCCATATCTATTGGGTGAAATACCACAGTTTGCAATTACAGCAGCAAGATTTGTGAGCCGTTGCCACAAGAAAAGGGCAACTAGTGAAGATCAAACACCATTGTAAATATAATCTATATTTATGTTTAATTATTGGCCCTTTTGTGAGTAATGTTTACTGTTAATTTTTTATTGTGTATTTCACTTTTGTTATCTATTTAATTTGCTCTGGCAATGTAAGCAAATGTTTCCCATGCCAATAAAGCCCCTTGAATTGAAATTGATAAGATAGAGAGAGAGATAGAGAGAGAATATCGAGTAAAAGATATTTAGTATATGGGCAGAACTTACACTGACCAGGTCCCTGACCAGAGGCATGGCTTTCCTCTTGCGGAGGTCCGGCATGCTGTCGATGCTATACAGCGCACCACCCACCCTGCATGGGGAGAAACCACACAAACACAGCACTCTTGTTGTCACAACATCCTCATCCCCACAAAATCCTCATTACCACAACATCCTCATCACCACAACATCCTCATCACCACAACATCCTCATCACCACAACATCCTCATCACCACAACATTCACCACCACCACTGACATACGTGACCCGATTCAGGAAACTAGACGCATGTTGCAAGTCACGACTTGAGAGCTGTTTGAACTTTAAAAAATGTTTTTTTTAATCAAAATGCGTTTTTGGCAAAAATTCCATCTCAACTAGTCTCGAACATGTGAACTTTCATGTGCCTTAATATCAAGCATGTATGCCATCTGTACATACAAATAAAATTGTTAAATTACGAGCCTAGTTGGTTTAGCCACAGAAAAAGTGAGCAACCTTCCCGCTAGCCATGATTGGCTGAGATAATGAATGGACTGGACATGCCGAGAGATGCGTTTGGATTGGTCTGCCATATAGTACACATCTGTCTATTGGAGCTGGTCAGTATGTCTAGGTAATCGTGTCAAACGCGTCTTTTTTTTTTAAATGTGGTGTTGGAAAACTGCATAAACCTAATGTCAAATTAAAGTTTACTGTTTGTTAGTTAACGTTAGCTGGCTGGCTCGCTAGCTAACGTTATGTGTTTGCGCTCCACTTTCTGGAAATAAGTGGAATTCGAGTATGATAGCTAAGGAGATGGAGAAAACTTCAGTCTGGATTACATCATCAAACTAAGCTAAGGGCAACCATGCATGGCATCAGACAGGAGATGCGTCCAACCATGATGTATACTGGTAAGATACGTTGTCTAGCTAGCTACATTTTCAGATATTACACGTTTCTAATTTTGACAGAAAGTGGTTTCATTTCAAGTGTACTGTTAACTAGCTAACGTTAACAGGCTGGGTCGCTAGCTAACGTTGTGTATGATCTTATTCTTCGTTTCTCAGACACACTTGCTTGACTAGCCATAGAACCTGGGTGGTTAGCTACCTGCAGATTCATGCAGGGTAGTAACGTCATGAGTTGTGATTATGGTCCATTGTTTAGCTAGCTAGCTAGCTAGACGTCTTAACAAAAGACCCCACTCTAATTTTGACAAAGTATTTTCATTTCAAGTTAGTGTACTATTAGCTAGCTAGCTAACATAAGCTGGCTGGCTCGCTAACTAACGTTACATCATGCGTTGGGATTCATTGTTTACCTAGCTAGCTATCTAGCTACATTTCACAACAAAAGACTCTCTTCTTAGTGTGCCAGAGCACAGAATAACTGATAAATTTTTGAATGCTCAACACCCGTTGAATATGTCCAGTGTCAGTAAATGTCAGCAACAAAGCATAATTCAATTGTTGCAAGCAGCACTGTTAGTCACCACTGCTCTGTGTAACATGAAAACTGCCTAACCAGCTCTGCTAGGGGGCGTAACATGGTCAGAGTGGGGTGTTCTCTCATTATATGTCTGGAAGTAGCTAGCCAATGTTAGCCAGTTAGCTTGGATGCTTGACTGCGGTCAGAGCTTTCGGAACAGCCCTACTTATTGGCCAGAGCGCCCAGTGTGCGCTCTGAATGCGAAACGCTCTGAAATTACAAATGGACAATCTGACAGCACAGTTGCAGTCACCAACATGCTGGAAAACATACTGTAACAGCCTAGCCAGCTCTGCTAGGGTGAGTAATGTTCAGTGAGCTGTTCTCTCTCTCTTAAATGTCTGGAAGTAGCTGGCAAGTTAGTACAGAATACACAGATCAAGCCTTAAAGAGATGGGTGCAGCTAAGGCTTAAGAGGGTGTGAACAATGCTGAATGGGTGTAGACAAAGAAGGACTCTCCAATTGTAGTACCAAAACATTGCAAGACGGTTTTCTCAAAAGTGAGTTTACAAGTTGATCAACTTTCAAAGCAGAATTATTTTCCCATTGTTTCCTCAAATGCAGTGTATGATATATAATTTTGTAGCTCCAAGTCTCTACTTTTATCCAATGTAAAAAACATAATTTAAATGTTGCTACATAAGACCGAATCCAGGTGGTGAGTCACACATAGACACACTGGAAATTAGAGAAATAGATCCTCTAACTTGGTCCCAGATCCGTTTCGGCTGTATAGCCATGTTTGTATGACAATGACCATAGGCAACGCAGGTATCCTAGTGGTTAGAGTGTTGTGCCAATAACTGAAAGGTTGCTGGATTGAATCCCTGAGCTGATAAGGTAAAAACCTGTTGTCCTGTCCTTGAACAAGGCAGTTAACCCACTGATCCCTGGGCCCTGAAGACGTGGATATCAATTATGGCAGCCCCCCGCACCTCTCTGACTCAGAGGGGTTGGGTTAAATGCGGAAGACACATTTCAGTTGAATGCATTCAGTTGTACAACTGACTAGGTATCCCTCTTTCCCTAACAGATCTGGGACCAACTTAACTTTAACTGTTTGCTCAAAATGTCATGCAGTTCTGTATTATTCCATGTTGTGAAGCTTTGTAGCTCATCACTAAGCTAAGGACCATGGGACTAAATACCTCTCTCTGCAAATGGATCCTGGACTTCCTGACGGGCGACTCCTAGGTGGTAAGGGTAGGCTACAAAACATCTGATATGCTGATCCTCAACACGGGGGCCCATCAGGGGTGCGAGCTTAGTCCCCTCCTTTACTCCCTGTTCACCCATGACTGCATGGCCAAACATGACTCCAACACCATCATTAAGTTTGCAGACAACACAACGGTGGTAGGCCTGATCACTGACAACAATGAGACAGCCTATAGGGAGGAGGTCAGACAACTGGCAGTATGGTGCCAGGACAACAATGTGATCCCTTAATGTGATCAAGACAAAGGAGATGATCGTGGACTACAGGAAAACGAGGGCAGAGCACGCCCTCATTCACATCGATGGGGCTGTAGTGGAGCAGGTCGAGAGCTTCAAATTCCTAGGTATCCACATCTCTAAGGAATGATCATGGTCCACCCACACCTACACAGTCGTGAAGAGGGCACAACAATGCCTATTTCCCCTCAAGAGACTGAAAAGATTTAGAATGGGTCGTCAGATCTTCAAAAAGTTCTACAGCGGCGCCATTGAGAACATCTGGTTGCATCACCGCCTGGTATGGGAACTGCTTGTCATCCGACCGCAAGGCGCTACAGAGGGTAATGTGTATGCCCCAGTACATCACTGGGGCCAAGCATCCTACCATCCAGGACCTCTATACCAGGGAAGACTCCAGCCACCCTAGTCATCTGCTATCTATACATAGTCACTTTACCCCTACCTGCAGTACATGTACATATTACCTCAATTAGATCGACTAACCTGTACCCTCGCACATTGACTCAGTACTGTTAACTCCTGTATATAGCCTCATTATTGTTATTTTATTGTGTTAGTAAATATTTTCTTAACTCTTTTTTTATTGCATTGTAGGGTTACGGACTTATAAAAGTAAGCTTTTCACGTATTCATGTATTTGGAGCATGTGACAAATACAATTTGATTAGATTAATATTGGTTTATTTGTTTATTCTGATCCCTATTAGCTTTTGCAGAAGCAGCAACTATTCTTCCTGGGGTCCACGAAAAAACACACAACATGACAAGTAACAAAACACTGATAGACAAGGGCAGTCACACAAATGTAGAATACAACGATACAAATAATACAACTAACACAACTATTATCAAAACAAATCAAATCACATTTGATTGGTTATATACACGTGTCTAGCAGATGTTATTGCGGGTGTAGAGAAATGCTTGTGCTTCTAGCTTTGACAGTGCATTTATATCTAACAGCTTCCCAACATATACCCAAAATACACGTACATCTTTGCGGTTGTGTGCGGGATTCCTAATCTATGTCTATAGGCAGCCACCTCTGATGTGCTAGTGATGTGCTAGTTTAACAGTCTGACGGCCTTGAGCTGTTTTTCAGTCTCTCGTTCCCAGCTTTGATGCACCTGTACTGACCTCGCCTTCTGGATGATAGTGGGGTGAACAGGCAGTGGCTCGGGTGGTTGTTGTCCGTGATGATCTTTTTGGCCTTCCTATGGCATCGGGTGCTGTAGGTGTCCAGGAGGGCGGGAAGTTTGCCCCCAGTAATGCGTTGGGCAGACCACACCACCATCTGGAAAGCTTTGCGGTTGTGTGCGGTGCAGTTGCCGTACCAGGCGGTGATACAGCCTGACAGGATGCTCTCAATTGTGCATCTGTAAAAGTCAACCTTGCCCCTATATCGATGTTTATGCTGCTTGATTGCTTTGCGGAGGGAATAACTTCACTGTTTGTATTCCTCCATATTCCCAGTCTTCTTGCTCTGGTTAAATGCGGTTGTTCGCGCTTTTAGTTTTGCGCGAATGCTCCCATCTATCCATGGTTTCTGGTTGGGGTAGGTTTTAATAGTCACAGTGGGTACAGCACCTCCTATGCACTTCCTGATAAACTCTTTCACCGTATCAGTACTTGTGTCAATATTATTTTCTGAAGCTACTCTGAACATATCCCAGTGACCAAAACAATCAAAATACTGCAGAGTTGCTTAAGAGCTAGTCGCAATGCTGCCATCTCCATTGGCGCAATCATCCGTCGCCATCATTATACAGCTATTATCATGTACATTGGTGTGAATTAAGGAATGGATTAAGAATATATATACAGTTGAAGTCGGAAGTTTACATACACTTAGGTTGGAGTCATTAAAACTAGTTTTTCAACCACTCCACAAATATCTTGTTAACAATCTATAGTGGTAGGTTAGGACATCTACTTTGTGCATGACACAAGTCATTTTCGTCGTGCCCCTAGCTGTCTGCCCCTAGCTGTCTGTCTGTCCCCAGCTGTCTGCCCCTAGCTGTCTGCACCTAGCTGTCTGTCTGCCCCTAGCTGTCTGCACCCAGCTGTCTGCCCCTAGCTGTCTATCTGCCCCTAGCAGTCTGCACCTAGCTGTCTGTCTGCCCCTAGCTGTCTGTCTGCCCCTATCTGTCTGCCCCTAGCTGTCTGTCTGCCCCTAGCAATCTGTCTGCCCCCAGCTGTCTGCCCCTAGCTGTCTGCACCTAGCTGTCTGCCTGCCCCTAGCTGTCTGCACCTAGCTGTCTGCACCTAGCTGTCTGTCTGCCCCTAGCTGTCTGCACCTAGCTGTCTTGTACCTAGCTGTCTGCACCTAGCGGTCTGCACCTAGCTGTCTGTCTGCCCCTAGCTGTCTGTCTGCCCCTAGCTGTCTGTCTGCCCCTAGCTGTCTGCCCCTAGCTGTCTGTCTGCCCCTAGCTGTCTGCACCTAGCTGTCTGCCCCTAGCTGTCTGTCTGCCCCTAGCTGTCTGCACCTAGCTGTCTGCCCCTAGCTGTCTGTCTGCCCCTAGCTGTCTGTCTGCCCCTAGCTGTCTGTCTGCCCCTAGCTGTCCACCCCTAGCTATCTGTTCACCCCTAGCTGTCTGTCTGCCCCTAGCTGTCTGTTTGCCCCTAGTTGTTCACCCCAAGCTATCTGTCCACCCCTAGCTGTCTGTCTGCCCCTAGCTGTCTGCACCTAGCTTTCTGCCCCTAGCTGTCTGTCTGCCCCTAGCTTTCTGTCTGCCCCTAGCTGTCTGTCTGCCCCCAGCTGTCTGACCCCAGCTTTCTGCACCTAGCTGTCTGCCCCTAGCTGTCTGCACCTAGCTTTCTGCACCTAGCTGTCTGCCCCTAGCTGTCTGTACCTAGCTGTCTGTCCACCCCCAGCTGTCTGCCCCTAGCTGTCTGCACCTAGCTGTCTGTCTGCCCCTAGCTGTCTGCACCCAGCTGTCTGCCCCTAGCTGTCTATCTGCCCCTAGCAGTCTGCACCTAGCTGTCTGTCTGCCCCTAGCTGTCTGTCTGCCCCTAGCTGTCTGTCTGCCCCTATCTGTCTGCCCCTAGCTGTCTGTCTGCCCCTAGCAGTCTGTCTGCCCCCAGCTGTCTGCCCCTAGCTGTCTGCCTGCCCCTAGCTGTCTGCACCTAGCTGTCTGTCTGCCCCTAGCTGTCTGCACCTAGCTGTCTTGTACCTAGCTGTCTGCACCTAGCGGTCTGCACCTAGCTGTCTGTCTGCCCCTAGCTGTCTGTCTGCACCTAGCTGTCTGCCCCTAGCTGTCTGTCTGCCCCTAGCTGTCTGCACCTAGCTGTCTGCCCCTAGCTGTCTGTCTGCCCCTAGCTGTCTGCACCTAGCTGTCTGCCCCTAGCTGTCTGTCTGCCCCTAGCTGTCTGTCTGCCCCTAGCTGTCTGTCTGCCCCTAGCTGTCCACCCCTAGCTATCTGTCCACCCCTAGCTGTCTGTCTGCCCCTAGCTGTCTGTTTGCCCCTAGTTGTTCACCCCAAGCTATCTGTCCACCCCTAGCTGTCTGTCTGCCCCTAGCTGTCTGCACCTAGCTTTCTGCCCCTAGCTGTCTGTCTGCCCCTAGCTTTCTGTCTGCCCCTAGCTGTCTGTCTGCCCCCAGCTGTCTGACCCCAGCTTTCTGCACCTAGCTGTCTGCCCCTAGCTGTCTGCACCTAGCTTTCTGCACCTAGCTGTCTGCCCCTAGCTGTCTGTACCTAGCTGTCTGTCCACCCCTAGCTGTCTGTCTGCCCCTAGCTGTCTGTCCACCCCTAGCTGTCTGTCTGCCCCTAGCTGTCTGTCCACCCCTAGCTGTCTGTCCGCTCAGGAAGGAGACGCGTTCTGTCTCCTAGAGATGAATGTACTTTGGTGCGAAAAGTGCAAATCAATCCCAGAACAACAGCAAAGGACCTTGAGATGATGCTGGAGGAAACAGGTACAAAAGTATCTATATCCACAGTAAAACAAGTCCTATATCAACATGAACCTGAAAGGCCGCTCAGCAAGGAAGAAGCCACTGCTCCAAAACCGCCATAAAAAAGCCAGACTACGGTTTGCAACTGCACATGGGGACAAAAATCATACTTTTTGGAGAAATGTCCTCTAGTCTGATGAAACAAAAATAGAACTGTGACAGGCACTTACCCTGCTGATAGCAACAGGGAGCAAATCCCAACGGACTCCCCCCGAGCCTGTGGAAAGAGGGGGGAGACAGGTGGAGGAATGATTGGCACATAGTATCCCTGGAAATGGTTTTATTAGGTCTACTACATCACACCACTAGCTGTCTGTCTGTAGCGGTCTGCCCCTAGCTGTTCGCCCCTAGCTATCTGTCCACCCCTAGCTGTCTGTCTGCCCCTAGCTGTCTGTCTGCCCCCAGCTGTCTGTCCACCCCTAGCTATCTGCCCCTAGCTGTCTGTCTACCCCTTACTGTCTGCACCTAGCTGTCTGCCCCTAGCTGTCTGTCTGCCCCCAGCTGTCTGCCCCTAGCTGTCTGCACCTAGCTGTCTGTCTGCCCCTAGCTGTCTGCCCCTAGCTGTCTGTCTGCCCCTAGCTGTCTGCCCCTAGCTGTCTGTCTGCCCCCAGCTGTCTGCCCCTAGCTGTCTGCACCTAGCTGTCTGCCCCTAGCTGTCTGCACCTAGCTGTCTGCCCCTAGCTGTCTGCACCTAGCTGTCTGCCTGCCCCTAGCTGTCTGCACCTAGCTGTCTGCACCTAGCTGTCTGCACCTAGCTGTCTGCACCTAGCGGTCTGCACCTAGCTGTCTGTCTGCCCCTAGCTGTCTGTCTGCCCCTAGCTGTCTGTCTGCACCTAGCTGTCTGCCCCTAGCTGTCTGTCTGCGCCTAGCTGTCTGCACCTAGCTGTCTGCCCCTAGCTGTCTGTCTGCCCCTAGCTGTCTGCACCTAGCTGTCTGCCCCTAGCTGTCTGTCTGCCCGTAGCTGTCTGTCTGCCCCTAGCTGTCTGTCTGCCCCTAGCTGTCCACCCCTAGCTATCTGTTCACCCCTAGCTGTCTGTCTGCCCCTAGCTGTCTGTTTGCCCCTAGTTGTTCACCCCAAGCTATCTGTCCACCCCTAGCTGTCTGTCTGCCCCTAGCTGTCTGCACCTAGCTTTCTGCCCCTAGCTGTCTGTCTGCCCCTAGCTGTCTGTCTGTCCCCAGCTGTCTGACCCCAGCTTTCTGCACCTAGCTGTCAGCCCCTAGCTGTCTGCACCTAGCTTTCTGCACCTAGCTGTCTGCCCCTAGCTGTCTGTACCTAGCTGTCTGTCCACCCCTAGCTGTCTGTCCACCCCTAGCTGTCTGTCCACCCCTAGCTGTCTGTCTGCCCCTAGCTGTCTGTCCACCCCTAGCTGTCTGTCCACCCCTAGCTGTCTGTCTGCCCCTAGCTGTCTGTCTGCCCCTAGCTGTCTGTCTGTCCCTAGCTGTCTGTCTGTCCCCAGCTGTCTGTCTGCCCCCAGCTGTCTGCCCCCAGCTGTCTGCCCCTAGCTGTCTGTCCGCCCCCAGCTGTCTGTCTGCCCCTAGCTGTCTGTCTGCCCCCAGCTGTCTGTCTGCCCCCAGCTGTCTGCCCCTAGCTTTCTGCCCCTAGTTGTCTAACTGTTAGTTTACAACGATGGAGTCGTGACACACGGCTAGTCAGTTTGTTTACCCCACTTTGTTACTATAAAGTCAAGAAAGATGTGTTTCATTGGGGGAAAAAACAAACCCAGCCATAAAACACAGGAGAGAGACAAGAGAGCGTTATCGGGGGTGATTTCGCCATCCATTGACGTCAGTCGGGAGGCCTTTGTGTTTGAAGGCCATGGTTGAAAGTGTATTTGTGACAGATCCTTGTTTTTTTATTTGACCTTTATTTAACTAGGCAAGTCAGTTAAGATCAAATTCTTATTTTCAATGACGGCCCAGGAACAGTGGGTTAACTGCCTTGTATAGGGGCTGAACGACAGATTTGTACCGTGTCAGCTTGGGGGTTTGAACTTGCAACCTTCCGGTTACTAGTCCAAAGCTCTAACCACTAGGCTACCCTGCCGCCCCTGACGTTCCAGTAATTGTATCTGTGCTCTTTTTCTCTCTGTGTGTTTAGAGCATGACACAACACTGACATTCACGTCATCATCACTTGCACACTCATGACCAACCACAAACACACCCACCTTGCAGTCGGCTCCAGCCCTGGCCAATCAGAACGGACAACATTCAAATCACTTCGGAAGTGGCACAAAATCAAACAAACACAAATTATCTTAACAACATTAAGCCGGGCAAAAAGTACCACAGGATTACAATTTACAGAGTAAGAGAAGGTGACATGAATGACAGACCACCAAAGGATATGATTGAGAAGTGAATGAAAGAAAGCTGAAAGGGAAAAGATGTCAGAAGAGAAACCTCAGGGCAGAGACATAAGAAGGAGTGACAGCATTCTGGCGAGAAACAAAGAGAGCAGCCACATGGTTTCCATACACATCCACGTGCACGCGCGCACACATATATACACACACACACACACGCTGTCTCACCTGCTGCAGCTGTAGTCGGACCTTGCTGCAGAGCCGTTGCCAGTTGGCCCTAGCCCTGTCTGGACCAGGATCCATGATGGGCCTCTGATAGCTGGGAGAGGAATTTACAAGAGCAGAGCTCAATATATTTACATGATTTGATTTGATTTGTTAGAAAATAATGTAACTTTTTTTATAGGCAGTAGTGGCTAGTAAAGGATACTAATAAAACTGTAGAATAATGTATTGTGTATATGTAGTGTGTATATAGTATGTAGTGTATATGTATTGTGTATATGTAGTATATATGTAGTGTGTGTATATGTAGCGTATATGTAGTGTGTACAGTATACAGTATGTAGTGTGTATATGTAGTGTGTATACAGTATGTAGGGTGTATATGTAGTATATAAGTAGTGTGTGTATATGTAGCGTATATGTAGTGTGTACAGTATACAGTATGTAGTGTGTACAGTATACAGTATGTAGGGTGTATATGTAGTATATATGTAGTGTGTGTATATGTAGCGTATATGTAGTGTGTACAGTATACAGTATGTAGTGTGTATATGTAGTGTGTATACAGTATGTAGGGTGTATATGTAGTGTGTACAGTATACAGTATGTAGTGTGTACAGTATACAGTATGTAGTGTGTATAGGTAGAAGATGTAGGGAAGTGAATACTTGTTATAGTATTAAATCTAGAATCGGCTTCCTATTTCGCAACACAGCCTCCTTCACTCATGCTGCCAAACATACCTTTGTAAAACTGACTTTCCTACCGATCCTCGACTTCGGCGACGTCATTTACTCATTAAATTGGATGCAGTCTATCACAGTTCCATCCGTTTTGTCACCAAAGCCCCATATACTACCCACCACTGCGACCTGTATGCTCTCGTTGGCTGGCCCTCGCTTCATACTCGTCGCCAAACCCAGATAAAGTCCCCCCTTATCTCACCTCGCTGGTCACCATAGCAGCACCCACCTGTAGCACACGCTCCAGCAGGTATATCTCTCTGGTAACCCCCAAAACCAAATCTTACTTTGGCCGCCTCTCCTTCCAGTTCTCTGCTGCCAATGACTGGAACGAACTACAAAAATCTCTGAAACTGGAAACACTTATCTCCCTCACTAGCTTTAAGCACCAACTGTCAGAGCAGCTCACAGATTACTGCACCTGTACATAGCCCATTTATAATTTAGCCCAAACAACTCCCTCTCCCCCTACTGTATTTTTTATTTTTTTATTTTGCTCCTTTGCACCCCCATTATTTCTATCTCTACTTTGCACATTCTTCCACTGCAAATCTACCATTCCCGTGTTTATTTGTATTTATTTTTTTATTTACTTGCTATATTGTATTTACTTTGCCACCATGGCCTTTTTTTGCCTTTACCTCCCTTATCTCACCTCATTTGCTCACATTGTATATAGACTTATTTTTCTACTGTATTATTGACTGTATGTTTGTTTTACTTTATGTGTAACTCTGTGCTGTTGTTCGTGTCAAACTGCTTTGCTTTATAGTGACCAGGTCGCAATTGTAAATGAGAACTTGTTCTCAACTTGCCTACCTGGTTAAATAAAGGTGAAATAAATAAATAAATAAATAAAATATGAGAAGGTGCTCTGGCTACATTACACACACAAATAAAGGTGATATCTAGAACCTAAAAGGGTTATCCTATGGCTGTCCCCATAGGATAACCCTTTGAAGAACCTTTTTTGGTTCCAGGTAGAACCAGTTTGATTCCAGGCAGAAGCCTTTAGGTTCCATGTAGAACCATTTTTGGTTGCAGGTAGAACCCTTTTGGTTCCAGATGGAACCCTTTTGGAACAGTTTTTTTCTAAGAGTGCAGTAGAGGCGGTTTCACCTGACGACCGGGGTCTTCTCTGGGTGGACTTCTGCTGGGAGGCTCTCTACGACAGGGACCTCCTCCTCTAAAGTCAGAGGCTCCTCCACTTGGATGTCTAGGTGGATGTCATCCAGGGCATCAAACACCGGAGGCTGGGTATCTGGAGCAGGGGGCTGGGTATCTGGAGCAGGGGGCTGGATGAATGATGGATGGATCATTGGGGTGAAGGTAGGCTTGGTGGAGGCTGTGGTGACAGGGGGCTGGAAAGGGAGCATTGAGTGGGCTTGAGAGGTGGGGGCCAGGGAAGAGGGAACCAGGGTGGGGGGTTGTGGCTGCTGCTCTCTCAGGGAGGCCTGTTTCTCCAGAGGAGGCCTGGCAATGGAGGCCTTGGGGGGCAGCGTGGAAGCCGTGCTTGTAGGGGAGGAGGTGTAGTGCAGCTCCTCGCTTAGCGTTCTGTCCATCTCCTCCTCCTCCTCTCTCTCATAGTCGTACTCCCCCTCTCCATCTTCGGGCTCATAAAGCTCACCCTCCTCCTCGTCATCTTTGATGTAGCCCCCCTCGTCACTGTACACCTCCTCGGGCGCGTCGGGATCCCAGCCGTAGCTGACAGAGGAGTGACAGGAGTGGTAGGCGTTGTCCTCATCGTAGAGCTCCACAGAGCCCCTCATGTTCCCCTCGACCTCTGGGCCAAACTCCTCACTGAGCTGGGAGCTGCCTTGACTCAGCTCCCCGGAGGAGGCATAGTGACTGCTGCCTGTAGGACTTTAGACACATGGACCACAGTCAGATACACAGACACACAAGCAGACTGTAACAAAAGTAACATGTTACCCCCATCATTGCTTGTCACTGTGGCACATCATAGGAGGAGGAGGTAATAACAGGCTGCCACTGAGGCGAAGAGGACGCAGAGGAGCCACAGCCACATATAGAACACACTAACACTTCAACACTGCAACTCACATCAATGTGGCACAATTGTTCCCCTATGCCTCCAGACTGGGGATGAAACACTATAAACACTAAAGAACCAAAGTGGCCCCATAGAGTGCATGTTAAAGGTGACATATTGGGATAAGGAGCCAGAGTGGGGACCAGAGGGCATGTTAAAGGTGACATATTGGGATAAGGAGCCAGAGTGGGGACCAGAGGGCATGTTAAAGGTGACATATTGGGATAAGGAGCCAGAGTGGGGACCAGAGGGCATGTTAAGTTGACATATTGGGATAAGGAGCCAGAGTGGAGACCAGATGGCATGTTAAAGGTGACATATTGGGATAAGGAGCCAGAGTGGGGACCAGAGGGCATGTTAAAGGTGACATATTGGGATAAGGAGCCAGAGTGGGGACCAGGGGCATGTTAAAGGTGAAATATTGGGATAAGGAGCCAGAGTGGAGACCAGATGGCATGTTAAAGGTGACATATTGGGATAAGGAGCCAGAGTGTGGACCAGAGGGCATGTTAAAGGTGACATATTGGGATAAGGAGCCAGAGTGGAGACCAGATGGCATGTTAAAGGTGATATATTGGGATAAGGAGCCAGAGTGGAGACCAGATGGCATGTTAAAGGTGACATATTGGGATAAGGAGCCAGAGTGGGGACCAGAGGGCATGTTAAAGGTGACATATTGGGATAAGGAGCCAGAGTGTGGACCAGAGGGCATGTTAAAGGTGACATATTGGGATAAGGAGCCAGAGTGGGGACCAGAGGGCATGTTAAAGGTGACATATTGGGATAAGGAGCCAGAGTGTGGACCAGAGGGCATGTTAAAGGTGACATATTGGGATAAGGAGCCAGAGTGGGGACCAGAGGGCATGTTAAAGGTGACATATTGGGATAAGGAGCCAGAGTGGGGACCAGAGGGCATGTTAAAGGTGACATATTGGGATAAGGAGCCAGAGTGGAGACCAGAGGGCATGTTAAAGGTGACATATTGGGATAAGGAGCCAGAGTGTGGACCAGAGGGCATGTTAAAGGTGACATATTGGGATAAGGAGCCAGAGTGTGGACCAGAGGGCATGTTAAAGGTGACATATTGGGATAAGGAGCCAGAGTGTGGACCAGAGGGCATGTTAAAGGTGACATATTGGGATAAGGAGCCAGAGTGTGGACCAGAGGGCATGTTAAAGGTGACATATTGGGATAAGGAGCCAGAGTGTGGACCAGAGGGCATGTTAAAGGTGACATATTGGGATAAGGAGCCAGAGTGGGGACCAGAGGGCATGTTAAACACACACACACACACACACACACACACACACACACACACACACACACACACACACACACACACACACACACACACACACACACATACATACATACATACATACATACATACATACATACAGACCCACAGACCCACACACACACAGACCCACACACACAGACCCACAAGAACACACATGGGCCTGCTGTCCGATAGAAACCAGCATTTCTGTCGGACAGATGTGAGGAAGAGGAGGAGGTGGAGAGGAGGTGCAGAGACCCACCTATTGGAGAGTGAGTGCCTACTGTCTAGAGTGTACTGGCGGCTGATGTGCCGGCTTGAACCTGAAGCTGAATCGAGATCGCTGTGCCCGTTGGTGGCTGAGTCTAAAGTATCATAGCATCTGGCAGGTTGGGGCAGGAGAGGAGACGCAGGAGAGGAGAAGCATCAGTACAGCCCAGCCTAAGGCTTTTCAAAGACACACAGCAACGTTCACACACCAAACTGAAACACACACTGCCCAGCACACCTACTGCATAAAGACCACTGGCATGATAGATAGATAGATAGATAGATAGATAGATAGATAGATAGATAGATAGATAGATAGATAGATAGATAGATAGATAGATAGATAGATAGATAGATAGATAGATAGATAGATAGATAGATAGATAGATAGATAGATAGATAGATAGATAGATAGATAGATAGATAGATAGATAGATAGATAGATAGATAGATAGATAGATAGATAGATAGATAGATAGATAGATAGATAGATAGATAGATAGATAGATAGATAGATAGATAGATAGATAGATAGATAGATAGATAGATAGATAGATAGATAGATAGATAGATAGATAGATAGATAGATAGATAGATAGATAGATAGATAGATAGATAGATAGCTAGATAGATAGATAGATAGATAGATAGATAGATAGATAGATAGATAGATAGATAGATAGATAGATAGATAGATAGATAGATAGATAGATAGATAGATAGATAGATAGATAGATAGATAGATAGATAGATAGATAGATAGATAGATAGATAGATAGATAGATAGATAGATAGATAGATAGATAGATAGATAGATAGATAGATAGATAGATAGATAGATAGATAGATAGATAGATAGATAGATAGATAGATAGATAGATAGATAGATAGATAGATAGATAGATAGATAGATAGATAGATAGATAGATAGATAGATAGATAGATAGATAGATAGATAGATAGATAGATAGATAGATAGATAGATAGATAGATAGATAGATAGATAGATAGATAGATAGATAGATAGATAGATAGATAGATAGATAGATAGATAGATAGATAGATAGATAGTGATTGGTTTTTAGCCATAGTGGACCTTGCAGGTTCATATCGCTTAAAACAGAATCCCTGCTGATAGAAGCCTTTATGCAATAATGTGGCTGCACCTAGCAATGTATGAGTTTGAGTGAACTTGCGCCTTTGAACAACAGACGAACAGACAAAAAAACACACTTATTTAGAAACAAGTTTCTTCATGATCACAGGGGACTGTATTTCAGCCACACACACGCACACACACGTGTATACACACACAATGATCATTGTGACAAGGTGCCAGTAAGGATCTTGAGAGACGACCTGTATACAATGGGCTGCTCCTTCAGGCTGATATAGTGAGGCCAGAGACAGTGAAGTCACATTGGGACAACAGGTTACCATAAAACATCAGTGTGAATGTGAAATCAAACAAGGGGGCATATCTATTCTGTTCTGTATCAGTCTGCTTTACTCTGTGAGAACAGAGTGTTGATCTCCAGACGAGACAGTATGGATCCCTTGACTAAGAAAAGGAGGTGAGATCCATGCTGTGTGTGTCTCAATAGTCCAGCGTTGTTTCCTTTCCTCGTCTTCTTTCCTTCACCCACACAGATGTCAAAGAGCTGGACAGGGGAAATGTACAACTTATACATTTCACCTACCCTGCATGTTTTTTGATTAGTACAACTGTAGGATAGCAGCTTGTAAAGAAATTATTCAAATGTAATTATAAAATGAAGGAAACAAGGAAAGGAAGGCACTTGGGCTTATTGGGACGAACCCCTTATTGAGACCCTGAGGACCGAGTAAACCAGATAATGAACCAGATAAGGAGGACAGGACAGCAGAGAGGTTAGGTTACCTGATGGCTCTATGGTTGTCATAGTCCAGCTCTTGGATGGAGCCGTTGCAGGAGGTGTGCGAGGAGTAGCGCTGGTCTCTCAGGATGGGGTACTGGTGCATGGAGGTGTTGGGCTGAGACATGGTGTAGAAGGGAGGGGGGATGCTGTTACTGGTCTCACTGCGGTAGTCACTGTCTCTGTCGTCCATTGCACTGTCTGGGTCCTCATCTACACACACAGGAAATGGTTGAAATATTATGATTATTATAGGGGCTAGGTTCATTACCCAGGATGCTAGTGAGTGCTTGGTGACTAATTTTAAAAACCTGCCAGTATAGGCCTACAGTACCAAGGCCAAAAGCAGATGCATCACATTTATAGTGCTAAACTGTGTGAAAAGCTATAAAAACTCACTTTGCTGGTATCCCCACAGACTCCAGTTACCTACAGGGACAGGGAGTAAGAAGTTATCACAATGTTGATTTGGGCCTGAGATATGAACTTCAGGTTAAAGAATGTACAACCATATGACCAGGAAATAAACCAGTCAGGGTGAGGGTACTGAACCCCCGGGAACCATTCTGATTGGGGGGTACAACCCAGAGTGGAGCTGGAGACGGAGCAGGCCAGCGAAGGCAAGATGGCTGACCTTGTGACGGATGGAGGGCCAAGGAGGGTTCAGGGTGTGGCAATTAGCAGAGCGCAGTGGGGAGTCAGCCATAACTCTCACCAGTAGAGCTGCCAACCCAGCGCCCCATGACTCATAGCCCATAAGCAGCCACCATCAATACACACTCACTGAAACACAGCACGTAGACACGCACACGCACAAGCACTCACGTACACTGACCAACCTTCATGGCTGGTTGCTCACAAACCGTCTCTCACCCACGCACGCAGTCATGCAAGCAGGCACACACGCACACACACACCTACTGACAGACTGAAACACCCACCGCAGCCCAGACTCATCCACAGACATCTCCGCCCACTTACCTGGGCTGTCATCATCAGACAGACAGGGCTGTGTCTGACAGGGCAGTATAAGTATGTCAGCACACATCCATCACACAGCCAGCAGCCATAAATCACTGTGTGTGGAGTTGACGAGGCAGGCCTGCTGGCTTGATTCATCATGTCAGCTTTTCTCCTAATCCTTCCATACGCCTGCCTGCCTGCGGACAAGCTAAACACCTTCTTCACCTGCTTTGAGGATAGTACAGTGCCACCAACACGGCCCGCTACCAAGGACTGTGGGCTCTCCTTCTCCGTTGCCGACGTGAGTAAGACATTTAAGCGTGTTAATCCTCGCATGGCTGCCGGCCCAGACGGCATCCCTAGCCGCGTCCTCAGAGCATGCACAGACCAGCTGGCTGGCGTGTTTACGGACATATTCATTCTCTCCCTATCCCAGTCTGCTGTCACCACTTGCTTCAAGATGTCCACAATTGTTCCTGTACCCAAGAAAGCAAAGGTAACTGAACTAAATGATTATCGCCCCGTAGCACTCACTTCTGTCATCATGAAGTGCTTTGAGAGGCTAGTTAGGGGTCATATCACCTCTACCTTACCTGACACCCGAGACGCACTCCAATTTTCTTACCGCCCTCGGCGTACACATCACTGACGAACTGAAATGATCCACCCACACAGGCAGTGTGGTGAAGGCACAACAGCACCTCTTCAACCTCAGGAGGCTGAAGAAATTTGTGTTGGCCCCTAAAATCCTCACAAACTTCTACAGATGCACAATTGAGAGCATCCTGTTGGGCTGTATCACCGCCTGGTACAGCAACTGCACCGCCCACAACTGTAAGGCTCTCCAGAGGGTGGTGCGGTCTGTCCAATACATCACCGGGGGCAAACTACCTGCTCTTCAGGACACCTACAGCCCCCAATGTCACAGGAAGGCCAAAAAGATCATCACGGACATCAACCAACCGAGCCACGGCATGTTCACCGCGCTACCATCCAGAAGGCGAGGTCAGTGCAGGTGCATCAAGAGACTGAAAAACAGCTTCTATCTCAAGGCCATCAGACTGTTAACTAGCCATCACTAGCCAGCTTCCACCAGGTTATGCAACCCTGCACCTTAGAGGCTGCTGCCCTATATACATAGACTTGGAATCACTGGCCACTTAATAATGGAACACTAGTCACTTCAATCATGTTTAAATGTTTACATACTGCTTTATTCATCTCATATGTATATACTGTATTCTATTCTACTGTGTTTTAGTCAATGCCACTCTGACATTGCTCGACCTAATATTTATACATTTCTTAATTCCATTCTTTTACTTTTAGATTTGTGTGTATTGTTGTGAATTGTTAGATACAACTGCGCTGTTGGAGCTAGGAACACAAGCATGTCGCTACACCCGCAATAACATCTGCTAAATATGTGTATGTGACTAATAAAATATTATTTGATTTTTGATTTGATTCGCTGCTTCCCCTCAAATCAGGAGGTGGAGAGTGAAGAAGAGGGGGAGAGGGAGGAATAAAGTGAAGTGAAGTGGAGGAGGAAGAGGAGGATGAGGAAGAAGAGGAAGGGGTGGAGAAAAAGGAAGATGAGGAATAAAGTGAATATGAGAAGAAGGAGGATGAAGGGGAGGATAGCAAAGAGGAAGAGTGAAGAGGAGGAGGAAGAGACAGAGGAGAGTGAGAAGGAGGAAGAAGAGGGCCATGAAGAAAGTAAAAAAGAAGAAGGAAGGATGAAAGGGAGGAGGATGCTGTATGAAAGAGGGGAGAAGGAGACTGAAGAGGATACAGGCAGTATCAAGTGTCTACTACTCACAGCATTGTGTTGATGGTGCTTGAAGTGGTCTCTCCTCTTCCTGGTATGTATACTGTAACACACATACACACACACACACACACACACACACACATACACACACACACATCATATTTAATGCATTGAGTAAGTTAGGACTTTTGGAATGACTGATAGCCCTGCCTTGTAGCGGGTAAGATGTAAGCACAAAGAGAGGAGAGGAGGAAGAAATGCCTTACGCCCTGGTCCCTCATGGAGTTGAGCTGCTCCAGTTTCTTGGCCCAGTATTGAGCCTCATCCTCTGGAATGTCTGAAGCAGAAAGACCCATTTACTGGTCAGGCACTTAGGACACACACACAGACAATTGTATATGCACAGACATACGCGGGCACGCACATACATACACACACACATGCACGCACACACACGCACAGATGCACACACAATGCTCTAATGGTTCCAAATGATTGCAATATACTTTGACACTCATAGGCTTCCATTGTCCGTGAGTATATTCAGATATAATGATGTAGATATACTGTAGGTAATAACAAGGAGATAGGGTTATAGTCCACTTTCAAGGCACAATAGAGAGCACATTTGACATGAGTGAGAGTGTCATCTGACCTAATGGCAGTTCAAATCGGCTGTCCAGCAGCACGCGGTGGAAGGTGGGGTCTTTGGTGCCTGTGATCTCATTCTCAGCCATGATGACCTGGGAGTCTAAGGTCAGCCACTGCCCCGGCCCCTCCTAAAACACACACACACACACACACACACACACACACACACACACACACACACACACACACACACACACACACACACACACACATACTGTTACTGTACGGGGCTAGGATGATGCTAAAAATAGCCCTAGCTAAAGTGTTTTGGGGGCGGGGGAGATACATCCTGTAACAACATTGTCCCCTGGTGGCACTGGTGCCCCTAACTTTTTCAGTTGGTGGCACCAGCCCATGATTTGGTGGCACCCCGCAGCATCACACAATAGAATACACTTGAACCATCATCTTATAAAGTAATTATAAATTCATTCACAATGCTTTATTAAGAAGAGTAATAGACCACTGAGAAGATATTCAATAAATAAGTTGTTAAATCTAACATGTATACGCAGGAATGCATGATTCAAACTATTTTGATATACAACCTAATCCAGTGGTTGCCATGAATTCTGGGTTGACAATTAGGCTTTTAATTTACTGTCATAATAGGTCTCCATAATTTTCAAAAAAAAATTCAATAGTGTCGTGTCTTTACTATCATTCAATTGAAGACTTAGTTTTTATCAAAGATTCTCTGTAATTAGTCGGGGCACCAAGAAAAATATTCAGATTACAAAGTTATAATTTCCCAATATAACCTTTCAGATATTTTCATATCTGATCAATAGTCTTCTGATTAATTCATTATTTATTTTACCTCACGTTTCATTCCAAACGTCGTAAATTGCTGATTATCTGCATGAACCCAGTCTTCACTATGAGTCATCCATACATCAATTGTCTTAAATCCTTTATTTATTACTAACTATGTAATTCACAGAAATGCATAAACAAAACAACAAAGTAAATATGGTTACAAGAAATGATAGGAGAATGTGCCCCTAGTGGGCTAAACCGGCATGGTGGCTTGTTAGACAAAAGGGAAGTGGGGGTTGACTAAGAAGTCACTCCAGAGTTAATAATTATAACATTTGAAATGCTAATCCTTTACACATGAACGCTCACTCATTCGGGAACAATTGCAATCAATATATATATTTACGCTCAGTGTGTCGTCTTAATCGCTATTGAAAAGTTTGTTTCTTTTGTAGAATTGTCCGTCTCTCTCTCTCTCTGTCGTAGTTATAGTGGATAGTTCAAAGTGACATTCATTCATGTTGTTGTAGAATAGATGTTTTGGCGGTTGTCGTTCTTCGCGTTCAATGATACCGAATTCCTAGCTGCAGACTAGTAATTAATATCAAAGACTTGTTCTTATTCTGTCGGTATAGATAGTCTAAGAGTTTAACCACGTGGTATGGTTAAAAGATTCAGCAATGGTCTGCAACCTTTGTCCTCCCGTGATTGAAAGAAACATGGTCTGGTTGAGAATATCTCAAAGTTTGGTTTTATTCGGAATTGCAGAAAAGGGTCTGTCCCAGGATGCCTGACCCTAACTGGGCTCATGGGCGGTCCTCTGATTTAGTTCAACTCAAAAGGTAATTGGAGTTTCCTTCATTAAACAGTCCAAAATCACATTACACAATTTTACAAACAGTATCATCCTCACTCATTCATCTTATACAACAATTAGATGTAAACCTCATATCTGAGGCTACTATATAAACAGCGTTACGGTAATGTGGCCGCACCGTCTCCCATGAGCTTCCCCAAGTTGTAACAAACGGACCAAATACCTTCTCCGGAACGTAAACGTTGTCAGGACTTCAAGTTCTGTGAGGTGGAAGAAATTCCTTTGTTCTCTATGAAACTTCACTCTATATCTATACTGTGTGGCCATGTGGCAGGGACTTCCCTAGGAATTTACGACCTCACTCTGACCACAGCAGTCTGGTTGTAGAAGCAGAGAGCGGGGGATGGTGCTCGCTGTACCCAAAGAGGGTAACGTCATGACAATAGGGATGAATTTGCCTTCACCTTTACGTGCATGGCTGACAGCCATGGTATATCAGCCGTAGTATACCACAGGTATGACAAAACAATTATTTTTACTGCTCTAAAACCCTCACAAACTTTTACAGATGCACAATTGAGAGCATCCTGTCGGGCTGTATCACCGCCTGGTACGGCAACTGCGCCTCCCTCAACCGCAGAGCTCTCCAGGAGAGTGGTGCGGTCTGCACAATACATCACCGGGGGCAAACTACCTGCCCTACAGGACACCTACAGCACCCGATGTCACAGGAAGGCTCCCCCCGCTATCATCCAGAAGGCGAGGTCAGTACAGGTGCATCAAAGCAGGGACTGAAAAATTGCTTCTATCTCAAGGCTATCAGACTGTTAAACAGCCATCAATGACACAGAGAGGCTGCTGCCTACATACAGACTTGAAATCATTGTCTACTCTAACAAATGGATCACTAGCCACTATAATGATGTTTACATATCTTGCATTACTCATCCGATATGTATAGTATATTTTATACCATCTATGTTATTCGAAAACATAATGTAAACTTTCACTGCTATGCGGATGACACACAGCTGTACATTTCAATGAAACATGGTGAAGCCCCAAAATTGCCCTCGCTAGAAGCATGTGTTTCAGACATAAGGAAGTGGATGGCTGCAAACTTTCTACTATTAAACTCGGACAAAACAGAGATGCTTGTTCTAGGTCCCAAGAAACAAAGAGATCTTCTGTGGAATCTGACAATTAATCTTAATGGTTGTACAGTCGTCTCAAATAAAACTGTGAAGGACCTCGGCGTTACTCTGGACCCTGATCTCTCTTTTGAAGAACATATCAAGACCATTTCGAGGACAGCTTTTTTCCATCTACGTAACATTGCAAAAATCAGAAACTTTCTGTCCAAAAATGATGCAGAAAAATTAATCCATGCTTTTGTCACTTCTAGGTTAGACTACTGCAATGCTCTATTTTCCGGCTACCCGGATAAAGCACTAAATAAACTTCAGTTAGTGCTAAATACGGCTGCTAGAATCCTGACTAGAACCAAAAAATTTGATCATATTACTCCAGTGCTAGCCTCTCTACACTGGCTTCCTGTCAAAGCAAGGGCTGATTTCAAGGTTTTACTGCTAACCTACAAAGCATTACATGGGCTTGCTCCTACATATCTCTCTGATTTGGTCCTGCCGTACATACCTATACGTACGCTACGGTCACAAGACGCAGGCCTCCTAATTGTCCCTAGAATTTCTAAGCAAACAGCTGGAGGCAGGGCTTTCTCCTATAGAGCTCCATTTTTATGGAACGGTCTGCCTACCCATGTCAGAGACGCAAACTCGGTCTCAACCTTTAAGTCTTTACTGAAGACTCATCTCTTCAGTGGGTCATATGATTGAGTGTAGTCTGGCCCAGGAGTGGGAAGGTGAACGGAAAGGCTCTGGAGCAACGAACCGCCCTTGCTGTCTCTGCCTGGCCGGTTCCCCTCTTTCCACTGGGATTCTCTGCCTCTAACCCTATTACAGGGGCTGAGTCACTGGCTTGCTGGGGCTCTCTCATGCTGTCCCTGGAGGGGGTGCGTCACCTGAGTGGGTTGATTCACTGTTGTGGTCATCCTGTCTGGGTTGGCGCCCCCCCCCCCCCCCTTGGGTTGTGCCGTGGCGGAGATCTTTGTGGGCTATACTCAGCCTTGTCTCAGGATGGTAAGTTGGTGGTTGAAGATATCCCTCTAGTGGTGTGGGGGCTGTGCTTTGGCAAAGTGGGTGGGGTTATATCCTTCCTGTTTGGCCCTGTCCGGGGGTGTCCTCGGATGGGGCCACAGTGTCTCCTGACCCCTCCTGTCTCAGCCTCCAGTATTTATGCTGCAGTAGTTTATGTGTCGGGGGGCTGGGGTCAGTTTGTTATATCTGGAGTACTTCTCCTGTCCTATTCGGTGTCCTGTGTGAATCTAAGTGTGCGTTCTCTAATTCTCTCCTTCTCTCTTTCTTTCTCTCTCTCGGAGGACCTGAGCCCTAGGACCATGCCCCAGGACTACCTGACATGATGACTCCTTGCTGTCCCCAGTCCACCTGGCCATGCTGCTGTTCCAGTTTCAACTGACCTGAGCCCTAGGACCATGCCCCAGGACTACCTGACATGATGACTCCTTGCTGTCCCCAGTCTACCTGGCCATGCTGCTGCTCCAGTTTCAACTTCCACCTGACTGTGCTGCTGCTCTAGTTTCAACTGTTCTGCCTTATTATTATTCGACCATGCTGGTCATTTATGAACATTGAACATCTTGACCATGTTCTGTTATAATCTCCACCCGGCACAGCCAGAAGAGGACTGGCCACCCCACATAGCCTGGTTCCTCTCTAGGTTTCTTCCTAGGTATTGGCCTTTCTAGGGAGTTTTTCCTAGCCACCGTGCTTCTCCACCTGCATTGCTTGCTGTTTGGGGTTTTAGGCTGGGTTTCTGTACAGCACTTTGAGATATCAGCTGATGTACGAAGGGCTATATAAATAAATTTGATTTGATTTGATTTGATATTGCATCTTGCCTAGGCCGCTCGGTCATTGCTCATCCATATATTTATATGCACATATTATATGTACTTATTCCATCCCTTTACTTAGATTTGTGTGTATTAGGTATTTGTTGTGGAATTGTTAGATATTACTTGTTAGATATTTCTGCACTGTCTGAACTAGAAGCACAAGCATTTTGCTACACTCGCAATAACATCTGCTAACCACGTGACCAATACAATTTGATTTAATATTTCTGTTTTTAATTTGAATAAATGTGCTAAAATTGAAATAAACCTGTTTTTGCTTTGGCAGTATGGGGTATGAGGGAAAAAAACGAGTTATAGGGTAGCAAAATGTGAATAAATGGTCTCAGTCTGGAGCCCTGCCTTAAACTCCTTTCATCCCTGATATGAATTGTGTTCCACCTTAAACACTTTGAAATGCTGTGACAACAAACAGTATCAGTCTAGTGTTGTGATGTACTTGTGTCTGAGCCTCAGATGTGCTGCTTGTAAAACACCTTGTACACCCAGGAGGGTGAGGTGTGGTGGGGGACGAGAGGGGGGCGCCAGGGGGGGGCATACCGTACCTCATCAGACTGGCGGATGTTTTCCAAGGGGATCCACAAGGTGCCCACCATGGTGTCCCAGATTAACCCTTTGTTCCACACCTCCACTGTCAGCCCCAGATCCAGCCTGTTGATCTCACTAGAGAGAGAGAGAGAGAGAGAGAGAGAGAGAGAGAGAGAGAGAGAGAGAGAGAGAGAAATGAGGAAGCATAACAGAGGGATTGAGAGAGGGAAAGGAGGTATGAGAGAAGATGGCAGGGCAGAGAGAGAGAGATAGAGAAAGAGTATGAGACAACAAGAGACGTGATGAGATGAGGAAATGAAACAATATAACCCACCGATATAACCCATCTCACAAAGAAATGAATTTTACAGCGCCTTCAGAAAGTATTCACACCCCTTGACTTTTTCCATATTTTGTGGTGTTACAGCCTGAACTTAAAATTGATTAAGTTGAGATTTTGTGTCACTAGCCTACACACAATACCCCATAATGTCAAAGTGGAATTAAGTTTTTAGAAATGTTTACAAATGTATTAAAAATTAAAAGCTGAAATGTCTTGAGTCAATAAGTATTGCACCCCTTTGTTATGTCAAGCCTAAATAAGTTCAGGAGTAAACATGTGCTTAACGAGTCACATTATAACTTCCATAGACTCACTCTGTGTGCAATAACAGTGTTTAAAATAATTTTTGAATTACTATCTCATCTCTTTACCACACATCCAACTATCTGTAAGGTCCCTCAGTCGAGCAGTGAATCCACAAAAGACAGGGAGGTTTTCCAATGCTTCGTAAAGAAGGGCGCCTATTTATAGATGGGAGGGAAAAAAGCAGACATTGAATATGCCTTTGGGCATGGTGAAGTTATTAATTACACTTTGGATGGTGTATCAACACACCCAGTCACTACATTAATGAATGAATGAATGAAATGAAATGAATATATGAATGAATGACATTTTATTTTTGTGTCAAATCGCCAGTGTGCATCGCATAAAAAATGAAATAAAAAATACATCAAAATCAATACATAATAATAAATAAGGTTATCCAAACAATAATTATATCCATAGAGCAGGTACAGGTTAGTCGAGGTAATTGGTACAGGTAGGTAGGGGTGACTGTGCAGAGATAATAAACAGCAAGTAGCAGCAGTGTAAAAAGAAAGGGTGGCCATTTGATTAATAATTCTGTAGTCTTATGGCTTGGGGGTAGAAGTTGTTAAGGAGCCTTTTCGTCCTAGACTTGGCGCTCCGGTACCATGGCTTGGGGGTAGAAGTGGCCTACCGTGCGGAAGCAGAGTAAACAGTCTATCACTTGGGTGACTGGAGTCTCTGACAATTTTTGGGGCTTTCCTCTTCCTGGATGGCAGGAAGCTTGGCCCCAGTGATGTACTGGTCCGTACGCACTACCCTCTGATCAATTGCCATACCAGGCAGTGAAGCAACCTGTCAAGATGCTCTCGATGGTGTAGCTATAGAACTTTTGGAGGATCTGAGGATCCATGCCAAATCTTTTCAGTCTCCTGAGCGGAAAAGGTGTTGTTGTGACCATTTCACGACTGTCTTGGTGTGTTTGGACCATGATAGTTCATTGGTGATGTGGACACCAAGGAACTTGAAACTCTCAACCCGCTCCACTACAGCCCCGTCGATATTAATGGGGACCTGTTCAGCCCGCCTTTTCCTGTAGTTCATGATCAGCTTCCTTGACTTGCTCACATTGAGGGAGAGGTTGTTGTGAGAGACGGAATCTAAAACAAAAATCCAGAAAATCACATTGTATGATTTTTAAGGAATTAATTTGCATTTTATTGCATGACATAAGTATTTGATACATCAGAAAAACATAACTTAATATTTGGTACAGAAACCTTTGCAATTACAGAGATCATATGTTTCCTGTAGTTCTTGAAAAGGTTTGCACACACTGCAGCAGGGATTTTGGCCCACTCCTCCATACAGACCTTCTCCAGATCCTTCAGGTTTCGGGGCTGTCGCTGGGCAATATGGACTTTCAGCTCCCTCAAAAGATTTTCTATTGGGTTCAGTTCTGGAGACTGGCTAGGCCACTCCAGGACCTTGAGATGCTTCTTACGGAGCCACTCCTTATTTGCCATGGCTGTGTGTTTCATGCTGGAAGACCCAGCCACGACCCATCTTCAATGCTCTTACTGAGGGACGGAGGTTGTTGGCCAAGATCTCGCGATACATGGCCTCATCCATCCTCCCCTCAATACGGTGCAGTCGTCCTGTCCCCTTTGCAGAAAAGCATCCCCAAAGAATGATGTTTCCACCTCCATGCGGTTAGGATGGTGTTCTTGGGGTTGTACTCATCCTTCTTCTTCCTCCAAACACGGCGAGTGGAGTTTAGACCAAAAAGCTCTATTTTTGTCTCATCAGACCACATGACCGTCTCCCATTCCTCCTCTGGATCATCCAGATGGTCATTGGCAAACTTCAGACGGGCCTGGACATGCGCTGGCTTGAGCAGGGGGACCTTGCGTGCGCTGCAGAATTTGAATCCATGACGGCGTAGTGTGTTACTAATGGTTTTCTTTGAGACTGTGGTCCCAGCTCTCTTCAGGTCATTGACCAGGTCCTGCCGTGTAGTTCTGGGCTGATCCCTCACCTTCCTCATGATCATTGATGCCCCATGAGGTGAGATCTTGCATGGAGCCCCAGACCGAGGGTGATTGACCGTCATCTTGAACTTCTACCATTTTTTAAATAATTGTGCCAACAGTTGTTGCCTTCTCACCAGGCTGCTTGCCTATTGTCCTGTAGCCCATCCCAGCCTTGTGCAGGTCTACAATTTTATCCCTGATGTCCTTACACAGGTCCCTGATCTTGGCCATTGTGGAGAGGTTGGAGTCTGTTTGATTGAGTGTGTGGACAGGTGTCTTTTATACAGGTAACAAGTTCAAACAAGGTGCAGTTAATACAGGTAATGAGTGGAGAACAGGAAGGCTTCTTAAAGAAAGACTAACAGGTCTGTGAGAGCCGGAATTCTTACTGGTTGGTTGGTGATCAAATACTTATGTCATGCAATAAAATGCTAATTAATTACTTAAAAATCCTACAATGTGATTTTCTGGATTTTTGTTTTAAATTCCGTCTCTCACAGTTGAAGTGTACCTATGATAAAAATTACAGACCTCTACATGCTTTGTAAGTAGGAAAACCTGCAAAATCGACAGTGTATCAAATACTTGTTCTCCCCACTGTACATACGTACATACATACATGCATTAATACATACATAAATAAATAACATATACAGATAAACAAATACAGAAAAATGAAACATAAGGCATTTGAACCCAGTCTGGCACAAATAGAAGATTATTGTGGGAAACAAGCCTATACACAATCTAAGCTAAATATTTGTATAATTTAATTATAGGTAGCCCTTTTTCTTTTATTCCAGGCTTTATCTAAATATTATGCAAACGGAAATGCACAATGGACAAAAAAACATTTCAGTTTCTCTTCATCGCTCAGCCACATAATGCTAGAGTATATCTGGTGTGCTTTCTGGAATAAGAGCAAGCGTATATCGTGGTAGAAAGAGCAATAGAGGATACAATTAGCTTCATTCACTATTTCTTTGAGATACAGGCACTCAGTTGCCAGAGAGGAAGAAAATCGCTCAGGGATTTCACCATGAGGTCAATGGTGACATTGAAACAGTTACAGAGTTTAATGGCTGTGGTAGGAGAAAACTGAGGATGGATCAACATTGTAGTTACTCCACAAGAGTGAACAGAAGGAATCCTGTACAGAACATGCATCATGTTTGCAATAATGTCATTAAAGTAAAACTGCAAAAAAATTTGAAAAGAAATTCACTTTATGTTGTGAATACTGTTTCAGATTGAATGGGAGGCCACGTGACCACTTAGGGGACGCACAGCCCACTCACAGCAGTGGGAGAGCAGGAGATCCCAGCTCAATGCACTACACATGTACGGCTCCGAGTTAACTCGAATAAAGAAGGATTTATGTTTTAAAGAACAGTTATTTTCTTTAGTATTTCTTAGACAAGAAGATACACCAAATACAAAGCATTATGTTTGGGGCAAATCCAACACAACACATATTTTCAAGCATGGTGGTGATGCTTGACTATGGAGTGGTGCCAGGAAAATAACCTCTCCTTCAACATCAACAAAACAAAGGAGCTTTAAAATGTTTGTCTAGCAATGATCAACAACCAACTTGACAGAGCTTGAAGAAATAAAAAAATTATATTGTGCAATAAATGTAAAGGACGTTGCACTGGTTGCTTAGCGAGTACATCTCTGCCTTGCTAGCACACATTACCGCCCTCCTGAGGTGTCTTAACAGTTGGCGCCGTGCAAAAAGCTAGCTATTCGCTGGAGCAAGTGGGGACACTTCAGGCTGAGGAGTAGGTTTCACACATCCCCATGTGCTACACAAACCTATTAGAGACTTACCCAGAAATACTCAAATCAAATTGTATTGGTCACATACACATATTTAGCAGATGTTATTGCGGGTGTAGCGAAATGCTTGTGTTCCTAGCTCCAACAGTGTATTAATATCTAACAATTCATAACAATACATGCAAATCTAAAAGTTAAATAATGGAATTAAGAAATCTATAAATATTAGGACGAGCCATGTTGGAGTGGCATTGACTAAAAATACAGTAGAATAGAACACAGTATATACATATGATATACAAATGAGTATGATATACAAATAAGTAAAGCAGTATGTAAATATTATTTAAAGTGACTAGTGTTTCATTATTAAACTGACCAGTGATTCCATGTCTATGAATATACTATAGGGCAGCAGCCTCTAAGACGCAGGGTTAAATAAACTGGGTGGTAGCCGGCCAGGAATGGCTATTTAACAGTTTGATGGCCTTGAGATAGAAGCTGTTTTTTAGTCTCTCGGTCCCGGCTTTGATGCATTTGTACTGACCTCGCCTTCTGGATGATAGTGAGGTGAACAACCCATGGCTCGTGTGGCTGATGTCTTTTTGGCCTTCCTGTGACATTGGGTGCTGTAGGTGTCCTGGAGGGCAGGCAGTGTGCCTGCGGTGATGCGTTGGACAGACCACTCCACCCTCTGGAGAGCCCTGTGGTGATACAGCCCAACAGGATGCTCTCAATTGTGCATCTGTAAAAGTTTGTGAGGGTCTTAGGGGCCAAGCCTAATTTCTTCAGCCTCCTGAGGTTGAAGAATGGCTCTTGCGCCTTCTTCACCACATTGTCTGTGTGGGTGGACCGTTTCAGATCGTCAGTGATGTGTACGCCGAAAATTCATGTGTACGCTGAGGAACTTGAAGCTTTCCACCTTCTCCACTGTGGTCCTGTCAATATGGTTAGAAGCGTGCTCCCTCTGCTTTTTCCGGAAGTCCACGATCAACTCCTTCATTTTGTTGACGTTGAGGGAGAGGTTACTTTCCTGGCACCACTTCACCAGGGATCTCACCTCCTCCCTGTCTCGTCCTTGTTGGTAAGCAGGTCTACTATGGTTGTGTCGACAGAAAACCTGATGATTAAGTTGGAGGCATGTGTGGCCACCTAGTCATGGGTGAACAGGGAATAAAGGAGGGGGCTGAGTACACACCATCAGGAAGTCCAGGACCCAGTTGTACAGGGCGGGGTTCAGACCCAGGGCCCCAAGCTTGGCATTGAGCTCGGAGGGTACTATGGTGTTGAAGTCTCAGCTATAGTAAATTAACATTTTTCTTACATAGCTATTCCTCTTGTCCAGGTGGGATAGGGCAGTGTGCAGTGCAATGGCAATTGCATCGTCTGTGGATCTATTGGGGCGGTAAGCAGATTGTAGTGGGTCTAGGGTGTCAGGTAAGGTAGATGTGATATGATCCTTAACTAGCATCTCAAAGCTCTTCATGGTGACAAGTGAGTGCTACTGGGCGATAGTCATTTAGTTCAGTTACCTTTGCTTTCTTGGGTACAGGAACAATGGTGGACATCTTGAAGCAAGTGGGGACAGCAGACTGGGATAGGGAGAGATTGAATATGTCCGTAAACACTCTAGCCAGCGGGTCTGTGCATGTTCTGAAGACGCGGCTGGGGATGCAGTCTGGGCCGGCAGCCTTGCATAGGTTAACACGCTTACATTTCTTACTCCTGTCAGCCACGGAGAAGGAGAGTCCACAGTCCTTTGGAGTGGGCCGCATCGATGTCACTGTGTTATCCTCAAAGTGGGCAAAGAAGGTGTTTAGTTTGTTTGGGAGCGCAAGACGTCGCTGTGCGCGACGTGGCTGGTTTTTCCTTTGTAATCTGCGATTGTCTGCCACATATGTCTCGTGTCTGAGCCGTTGAATTGAGACTCCACTTTGTCTCTGTACTGACGTTTTGCCTGTTTGATTGCCTTACGGAGGGAATAACTACACTGTTTGTATTCAACTATATTCCCAGTCACCTTGCCAAGTCACCTTGCCAACTCCGTCACTGTGTCCGTGTATACATCAATGTTGTTATCCAAGGCTACCCAGAACATATCCCAGCTTGAGTAATAAAAAGCAATCTTGAAGCGTTGAATAGACCTTAGCACGGGTACTTCCTGTTTGAGTTTCTGCCTATAGGAAGGAAGGAGCAAATCATGATCTGATTTGCCGAAGGGAGGGCGGGGGAGGGCCTTGTAGACATCCTGGAAGAAATAATAGCAGTGGTCGATTGTTTTCCCGAGTACTACAGTCAATGTGTTGGTAGAACTTCGGGAACGTTTTCCTCAAATTTGCTTTGTTAAATTCCCCAGTTACAATAAATGCGGCCTCAGGATATGTGGTTTCCAGTTTGCATAAAGTCCAGTGTAGTTCCTTGAGAGCCGTCATGGTATCGGCTTGAGGGGGAATATACACGGCTGGGACTATAACCGAAGATAATTCTCTTGGGAGGTTTATGCGGTCGACATTTGATTGTGAGGTATTCTAGGTCGGGTGAACAAAAGGACTTGAATTACTGTACGTTATCACAATCACACCATGAGTTGTTAATCATGAAACATACACTACCGCTCTTCTTCTTCCCGGAGAGTTCTTCATTCCTGTCTGCGCAATGTACTGTGAACCCAGCTGGCTGTACGGACGTGGACAGTATATCCGGAGAGAGCCATGATTCTGTGAAAAAGAAGCGATGAAGCAGTAATCTGTAATCGCTACCAAAGGGGATTTTAACATGTATTGACTCAGGGGGTTGAATACTTATCTAATAAAGATATATTAGTGTTTCATTTTTAATTTTTTACAAATGTTAGAATTTTTCTTGACATTACAGAGTATTTTGGGTAGATTGTTGACAATGACAATTAAATCCATTTTAATACCACTTTGTAAGTCAAGGGGTGTGAATACTTTCTGAAGGCACTGTATATGCCATGAGAGCAACCAGTTATAATCCAATAGAACGGAGAGACAATATTATTCATCCTGTGGTGGATGTGAGTCACTGAGACACAGAGAGCTGTCTGAAGGGAAAAGGTGAGGTCAATAAGGCAGAGTGGAGGAGACCAGTATTATTTCATACAAGGAAAAAATATGTGAATTCTAGCAGGAAGGAAGCGTATAGAGCCGACTGGGTCAGGGAGGGAGAGAGAGAGAGAGAGAGAGAAGATGAGGACTAAAGACAAAGAGGGGGAGAGCCAAGGAAGATGAGGAGGAAAATGAGAAGAAAGAAGGATAAAAGGAAGAAGAAGACTCACAACATGAAGTCCTGCTCCCAGCATGGCTGGGCACCACGCACAGTGATGGTGGTGCTCTTGACGTTCTGCACTTTCAGCGTCACGTAGGTGTTAAATTTCTCTGTGGAACATCAAGGAATATCAGTCTTATTGTAAAACAAACCAGTGTTTATAAGACTTTAAATGCTAAGTCAAACATGTCTTGACTCACCTTGGGCCCCATCGAGTTTGGCTTTCTTCACTGCAAAACGAGAGAAACAAAGCATGAGCCATACCGTAATGTGTTAAACAAAATGAGATCAATGGGTCAATCAATCTAGAAATTCAGGTTTCTAAAAACAAACCTATTAATAACCCACATCTCTCTGGACTGAAAAGGTTTTCTGCATAAGACAGCGTCACTTTGTGATTTAGATTTGTATTTATAATTTTTTCATGTCTTTTTAATTTTTAACTAGGCAAGTCAGTTAAGAACAACTTCTGATTTACAATGACGGCCTACCCTGGCCAAGCCCTAATCCGGACGACGCTGTGCGCCGTCCTATGGGACTCCCAATCACGGCCGGTTGTAATACAGCCTGGAATCGAACTCGGGTCTGTAGTGACGCCTCTAGCACTGAGATGCAGTGCCTTAGACCGCTGTGCCACTCGGGAGCCCAATATGCAATATGCATATAATCAGCATATGCAAATCAGCACATGTGGGGTTTGTGAGTGATTGACAAGACCCTGGCATTTCATAGGAGGAGAAGTGGAATGCACTCCCTCTGATGGCAGAATGCCTGGATCTCAATATCAAAGCCTGCATTAGTCAACAGATGTGGAAGGATCTCAGCATTATGCTCAGGCGAGAGTGGTTCAGAGAGGTGCGTGTGTGCACCAGTGGGGTAGTGTTCTATTTTTTTTATGTGACTGAGGGCAAAACTGTTTTTTAAATGACGTCATCAAAGTTTGTAGCCTAGCGAATAGCCTATCATTATAGAATAAACATAACATGCATCCTCCAATTGCAACGTCTGCCTATGCCCAGACATGGACTATTCTGCTTTAGCTAACCATCTTAAAATCTTGTTAGAAATAAGGAGGTGTTTTTGGTGTAACAGTAACGTTATAGGCCTACTATGCTATGCTATTATATTTGGTTCTATTGTTTAAAATACTAATGAATCTTAATGTGATCTTGCGAGACATTGATTCACCTTTGATCTAACTTTACTAAACTAGCACCATTGTGAGAAGTGATAATCTTCTATTTGTAATAATAATAATAAGTGATGAGTGGGCCTATTAAGCGTAGGCAACAGATCTTGATGAGATGTCATTTTAAGCAATTGGAGAGTCATTCGGGGTGCTGAAAGGACAGCGCCAGGATCATGCAATGACGTTGAACAAATGTGTGGTGCTGAAGGACAGCTTAAGGATAGCTCTGCCATTCGGTCAGTTCAGGAACAAACAACAATAATTTGAGGTGGGCCTATAGCCTAATAGACATACGACTATGTGGTACAGCTAGCTATTTGTAGGCTATAGCCTAATGTAAATACAAATACATATATCTTAGTATCATTTCACTGTTTGTGAGGACAGCTTTATTGCTGTAGCTAACACTCTGTATTGTAAATAAACTTTTATTTGATTAGCTTGAACACATGGCTACAATATACCCCATTACAGAATAAAAGAAAACAGAGAGGTGAACTATTAATTCATATCATTTATTAGCATAGCTTAAACATGCTACCAAATCAACTGACAAAGTAGTGAACCTAATTACTGCAAAGAATTGAAGGAAGTATTAAAACAGCCATAAAGTCAAGTTTTGGTGTAGTGTATTCGTGCATCTCAATAAACTACAACCTAAATGCATTATTACCTCCAACTTGGCCTATTTCACATTTCCAATTTCCTACCCTGACATACCAAGTTAGAACAAGCCTGGCGTCTCAACCAATAGCCAATGTAGGCTAAATATCCCAACTAGGGCTACAGCAACTTCAAGAGAGGGTCAGTCTCCTTGGGCTTTTAGGTGGACACTCTAGTTTGGCTGTCCTCGGCAGAACAGTGTCACCGTAGCCAAGTGGTCACATCGTTCTGGGTTCCACTTTGCAAGAGTGGGTTCGGGGAGTTTTATGAACATCAAGGCAGACGCACAGAGAATTTATTTTCAACATTCTGATTTGCCAAAGTGATCAAGCCTCCGACAAGTCTTCGCAGTGCACACATGTAGCTTATAGTTCATCATCATTCTCGCCACTGCCAGACAAAAGACAGAAGAAACCATAATTTACCTACCTCTAGGCTGCTATACATATTTATTTGGTTTGTCATTCTATCGCTTTATCTTGGCCAGGTCGCAGTTGTAAATGAGAACTTGTTCTCAACTAGACTACCTGGTTAAATAAAGGTGAAATAAAAATAAATATAAAATAAAAATGGAATTTTAGTGGTAATTAAATATAATTTATTAAAACTTCATCAGAATGAATCTTCCAGAAATAGTTTTACCAGATCCGTGAATTCTCAAATTGAAAGAAGTGAGGGAGCGCCGCTCCTCCTTGCTCCGGCAACACTACACCCCTAGTGTGCACTCACAGGTAGTCACAGGTAGGATGGAGGGGGCAGTGAGGCCGACAGTGCGGCTGTATGACACAATGGAAGGAGGTCTGTTAAGGCAGGGTTTCCCAAACTCGGTTCTGGAGCCCCCCCTGGTAAGCGTTTTATTTTTTGACCCTGGAACTACACAGCTGATTCAAATAACCAACTGGGGGGGGGGGGGGGGGTTAGGAAACCCTGTGTTAAGGTAAAGTTGCCACTATCATCTCTTATGGGCTCACTTTAGGCAACCAGGACTTTTTTTAATCACGCACTCTGACGTCAACTGGCCCATTCATTATTAATTCATCCCGCGCCCACCCGCCTGCCCTGCAGATGCCAAGCACCCCCATGTTCAGGGCATTAATATTCAAAGGTTTCCATCTAATCCCCACTGCTCGCCTCCTTTCACTTCATCTCCAAAAGCTGCAGTTAAGAAAAGGAAAAGAAGGAAAGTGGTCCATTTGGAATCCCAGAGTTGGCTAAATTAACCTCAAAGGATTTTATCTGAGGGCACAGTGGAAAGTGACACTGATGCCCGCAAGCAGCGCAGGTGCGGAGAGTGCTGAATATCTACTAACCCATTTTCTATAATTATGGGTTCAACTGGAGCCCTCTCACCTGTATGAATAATCCATATCATAATTATGAAGCCAATTAAGATTTTAGTTGTAACCGAAAGGTTGCAAGATTGAATCCCCGAGCTGACAAGGGAAAAATCTGTAGTTCTGCCCCTGAACAAGGCAGTTAACCCACTGTTCCTAGGCCGTCATTGAAAATAAGAATTTGTTCTTAACTGACTTGCCTAGTTAAATAAAGGTTTTAAAAAAGCATCATGACAATAGTTGATGTACTTAAAATAGCTCATCTCAACAGAAGCTGAGGATGATGTTTGTTTAATCTGAATATCAATCCAACCTGCTAGTGTGCAGGGGGGGAGGAGTTAGACCAGGGGTCGTTAACAGTGTGCAGGGGGGGAGGAGTTAGACCAGGGGTCGTTAACAGTGTGCAGGGGGGGAGGAGTTAGACCAGGGGTCGTTAACAGTGTGCAGGGGGGGAGGAGTTCGACCAGGGGTCGTTAACAGTGTGCAGGGGGGGAGGAGTTAGACCAGGGGTCGTTAACAGTGTGCAGGGGGGGAGGAGTTAGACCAGGGGTCGTTAACAGGCAGCGCCATTTTACAAAGTTTTTAGGACATCTGTATTCCCCCACACACACAAAAGATGTGATTGTGGGTCAATGTAATGAAGGTATGAAATTAGTGTTATTTTCAAATACAATCTCTTTTTAGGCTTAGTTGTGGACAATTTGCAGTGTACAAATTATAATTATGTTGCGGACCCCAGACCATTCGCTCGGAGTTAGAGAATGCACTTAACCAACTTCAGAGCTAAGTCTCGTTGAACTCCATTGTTATCCCCCCCAGGATTCTACTCAGTCATTCTGCCAGCCTGTTCAGCTGTTTATTCCTCAACACCTCTGCCTTAGCCAACCATGTCCCACCCACCCTCCAACGCAGTGCCTTCCCCATCATTAGCCTTGATTCACTGCCTGTATTTCCTCTCTCTCTCTCTCTCTCTCTCTCTCTCTCTCTCTCTCTCTCTCTCTCTTCTCTCTCTCTCTCTCTCTCTCTCTCTCTCTCTCTCTCTCTCTCTCTCTCTCTCTCTCTCTCTCTCTCTCTCTCTCTCTCTCTCTCTCTCTCTCTCTCTCTCTCTCTCTCTCTCTCTCTCTCTCTCTCTCTCTCTCTCTCTCTCTCTCTCTCTCTCTCTCTCTCTCTCTCTCTCTCTCTCTCTCTCTCTCTCTCTCTCTCTCTCTCTCTCTCACTCACTCACTCACTCACTCACTCACTCACTCACTCACTCACTCACTCACTCACTCACTCACTCACTCACTCACTCACTCCCACTCTCTCCTCCTGCCATGTGGTTCTTGTGCTCCATTAATCTCTCTGTGCAGCCAAGCGAGGGAGGAGCAGAGCAGTGCCACGCAACACCTCCACCACTAAAAAGAATTGTAGCGAATTGGAGGTGCTAATATGCTAAAGCATATTGGCTGTGATGGCAGGAGGGTTTACAAAAAAACTAAGCCAACATTTTGTCCAAACCCTCAGAAATGTGTCCTCTTCCTTACAACAGCAATTACAGATTCTCTTCGCTCTTTGCAGCAAATAATGCCGTTCTCGGCCTACAGAGGAGTGCCAAGGTATTATTGCCTGAGATTTTCCAATCAAAAGCTTACAAGCACCTCATACTTCAGAGCAGTTGTATTTGTACCAAGAGCAAGCAACAGCAATATAATTCAAACCTGTAACCTGCAGGAATTCTATAATGTTGGAGGAATTCTCAGTTATGAAGAAACAGAAGGAGGCAGGAATGAGACAACATAATGTATTAATCCCACCATATCATCTCATTCTATCTAACTGAAGGGGAAATTAAGTCACCCACTCACCCCATACTCAGGGGAGTATAGTGAAAATAATCTGGATTATAACGTGATAATAGTAAGCATAATCAAAGGTCAAGGCTGTATAATTTAACAGGATCCAATTAAATGCGCCCTTATGAAGAATAAGGGCACATCATTTATTTTTTTTAAACATTGAATCCACAAATGGAAAAATGAAATTAAAGCCAAGGGCTTGCATCTCTTTCAAAGAGAAGCCTGGTTATTGCCTTCTCCGTGTCAAGATACAGGCATCATGTATTCAGAACGTAAACAGAGCATGAGATAATGTAATATCGTGTCTGATTATATGGAACTGAACAGGCCTCGGCTGGCGCAAGATAATTATCCTTGCATTGGATTACAGCATTATTCATGCTAGCTGTGCCACTGAACACATTCAATGCTGGGGAATACACTGAGAGCTTCAGTGGATGTTCATGTGGGAAGAAGAAATTACTGAGGGTTTCTCAACTAAAAACAAGCCCATTACAGCAAGGAAGTGTGTGTATGTACTGTTTGACATGGTAATGTGACTCTAGGCACAATGCAGCTAGGAATCTACTCTCTCCCAGAGCACTGAGCAAGCCCCTTCCTTATCACTAATGATCTGAAGATATGCAAATAGACCTACAGTGCCTTCAGAAAGTATTCATACCCCTTGACATACTCCACATTTTGATGTGTTACAGCCTGAATTCAAAATTAAAACATACATAGGTATTCACACCCCTGAATCTATACTTTGTAGGAGCATCTTTGGCAGCGATTAGAACTGTGAGTCTTTCAAGGTACAGTACCAGTCAAACGTTTGAACACACCGAATCATTTGAAGGTTTTTCTTTATTTTTATTATTTTCTACATTGTAGAATAATAGTAAAGACATCAAAACTATGAAATAACACATATGGAATCATGTAGTAACCAAAAAAGTGTTAAACCAATCCAAAAGCCTTGATAACAGCTTTGCACACGCTTGGCATTCTCTCAACCAGCTTCATGAGGTAGTCACCTGGAATGCATTTCCATTAACAGGTGTGCCTTGTTAAAAGTTCATTTGTGGAATTTCTTTCCTTCTTAATGCGTTTGAGCCAATCAGTTGTATTGTGACAAGGTAAGGGTGGTACAGTGCATTGCAAAAGTATCAGAGGACACACTGAAAAGGAATGAGATGGATTGAGGAATGCACCAGGGAGTTCTGTGTGTATTCGGCCCAAGCTAGATAGCGACTCCACTTTTGTGGTTGGTGGGTGCAGTGTTGGCGAAGGTACTTCCCCATTTCCATGTCTGCCCGTTGGTTTGGGGATGGTATCCAGAGGATAGGCTGATGTCCCCGATTCGAAACGATATCTTCCGGGATCCCATACAGACAAACACCTGTTGGAAGATGCACTTGGCAATTTCCATGGCATTAGGTAGATGCGGAAGGGTGATGAGTTGGCATATCTTGGAGAACCGGTCCACTACAACTAAAATAGTCATGAAGCCCGAAGAGTCCAGCAGATCCATGAGGAAATCCATGGCGATACGGGACTATGGCCTGTGTGGTGTAGGTAAAGGCTTGAGCTTACCGGTAGGTAGTTGGCGAGGGCTCTTTGCCCAAGCACAGACGGGACAGGAAAGAACATAATCCTGGACGTCAGCTGATGACCACCAGAACTTGCGCAGTAGCTCCGTGGTCCGGGTGATTCTGGGATGCCCAGAACGCAGCGAGGTATGGCACCATAGCATTAGTTAGGTCTTGCCTGCAGGGGTTCCTGGAGGTGTTGGGTTGTGGCGTAGAGCCTCTTGGATGGTTGCTTGGATTTCCCACTGTATGGGTCCCAAGACACAAGATGGCGGCAGGATGGGCTCGGGAGCTGGGTTAGAGAAAGAGGCGTCAAATAGACGGGATAAGGAATCAGCCTTCACATTTTTCTTGCAGGGCAGGTACAGTGCCTTGCGAAAGTATTCGGCCCCCTTGAACTTTGCGACCTTTTGCCACATTTCAGGCTTCAAACATAAAGATATAAAACTGTATTTTTTGTGAAGAATCAACAACAAGTGGGACACAATCATGAAGTGGAACGACATTTATTGGATATTTCAAACTTTTTTAACAAATCAAAAACTGAAAAATTGGGCGTGCAAAATTATTCAGCCCCCTTAAGTTAATACTTTGTAGCGCCACCTTTTGCTGCGATTACAGCTGTAAGTCGCTTGGGGTATGTCTCTATCAGTTTTGCACATCGATTTTTGCACATTGATTTTTTCCCATTCCTTCTTGCAAAACAGCTCGAGCTCAGTGAGGTTGGATGGAGAGCATTTGTGAACAGCAGTTTTCAGTTCTTTCCACAGATTCTCGATTGGATTCAGGTCTGGACTTTGACTTGGCCATTCTAACACCTGGATATGTTTATTTTTGAACCATTCCATTGTATATTTTGCTTTACGTTTTGGATCATTGTCTTGTTGGAAGACAAATCTCCGTCCCAGTCTCAGGTCTTTTGCAGACTCCATCAGGTTTTCTTCCAGAATGGTCCTGTATTTGGCTCCATCCATCTTCCCATCAATTTTAACCATCTTCCCTGTCCCTGCTGAAGAAAAGCAGGCCCAAACCATGATGCTGCCACCACCATGTTTGACAGTGGGGATGGTGTGATGAGCTGTGTTGCTTTTACGCCAAACATAACGTTTTGCATTGTTGCCAAAAAGTTCAATTTTGGTTTCATCTGACCAGAGCACCTTCTTCCACATGTTTGGTGTGTCTCCCAGGTGGCTTGTGGCAAACTTTAAACGACACTTTTTATGGATATCTTTAAGAAATGGCTTTCTTCTTGCCACTCTTCCATAAAGGCCAGATTTGTGCAATATACGACTGATTGTTGTCCTATGGACAGAGTCTCTCACCTCAGCTGTAGATCTCTGCAGTTCATCCAGAGTGATCATGGGCCTCTTGGCTGCATCTCTGATCAGTCTTCTCCTTGTATGAGCTGAAAGTTTAGAGGGACGGCCAGGTCTTGGTAGATTTGCAGTGGTCTGATACTCCTTCCATTTCAATATTATCGCTTGCACAGTGCTCCTTGGGATGTTTAAAGCTTGGGAAATCTTTTTGTATCCAAATCCGGCTTTAAACTTCTTCACAACAGTATCTCGGACCTGCCTGGTGTGTTCCTTGTTCTTCATGATGCTCTCTGCGCTTTTAACGGACCTCTGAGACTATCACAGTGCAGGTGCATTTATACGGAGACTTGATTACACACAGGTTGATTGTATTTATCATCATTAGTCATTTAGGTCAACATTGGATCATTCAAAGATCCTCACTGAACTTCTGGAGAGAGTTTGCTGCACTGAAAGTAAAGGGGCTGAATAATTTTGCACGCCCAATTTTTCAGTTTTTGATTTGTTCAAAAAGTTTGAAATATCCAATAAATGTCGTTCCTCTTCATGATTGTGTCCCACTTGTTGTTGATTCTTCACAAAAAAATACAGTTTAATATATTTATGTTTGAAGCCTCAAATGTGGCAAAAGGTCGCAAAGTTCAAGGGGGCCGAATACTTTCGCAAGGCACTGTAGGTGACTATGAAGTTGAATCAGGTGAAGAAGAGTGCCCAGCGAGCCTGTCTGGGGTTGAGCCTCTTAGCATTTCTTAAGTACTCCAAATTGCGGTGGTCGGTAAGAACAAGGAATGGGTGATGAGCTCCCTCTAACCAGCAGCACCACTCATCGATAGCCAGCTTAATGCCGAGCTCTCGGTTCCCGACATCATAGTTCCTTCTCAGCAGGTGACAGTTTCTTGGAAAAGAAGCCACATGGGTGTAATTTGGGAGGTGTCCCGACCCGCTGAGAGAGAACTGCTCCCACGCCAACCTCGGATGCATCCACCTCCAGAACAGAGCAGTGTCGAGCCTTTAGGTGTGTTGGGTCATTGTCCTGTTAACAACCCAATTGGGATGGTTTGAGATGAGTTGGACCACAGAGTGAAGAAAAAGCAACCAATAAGTGCTCAGCATATGTGGGAACTCCTTCAAGACTGTTGGAAAAGCATTTCAGGTTTAGCTGGTTAAGAGAATGCCAAGAGTGTGCAAAGCTGTCATCAAGGCAAAGGGTGGCTACTTTGAAGAATCCAAAATATATTTTGATTTGTTTAACACTTTTTTCATTACTACATGATTCCATATGTGTTATTTCATAGTTTATGTTTTCACTATTATTCTGCAATGTAGAAAATAGTAAAAATATAGAAAAAACATTGAATGAGTTGGTGCGTCCTAACTTTTGACTGGTACTGTGAGTCTCTAAGAGCTTTCCACACCTGGATTGTGCAACATTTGCCCATTATTCTTGAAAAAAATCTTCAAGTTCTGTCAAATTGGTTGTTGATCATCAGTAAACAATAATTTTCAGTGTTGCCATAGATTTTCAAGTAGATATACAGTTGATGTCGTAAGTTTACTTACACTTAGGTTGGAATCATTAAAACTTGTTTTTCAACCCTCCACAAATTTCTTGTTAACAAACTATAGTTTTGGAAAGTCAGTTAGGGCATCTACTTTCTGCATGACACGTCATTTTTCCAACAATTGTTTACAGACAGATTATTTCTCTTATACTTCACTGTATCACAATTCCAGTGGGTCAGAAGTTTACATACACTAAGTTGACTGTGCCCTTAAATTGCTTGGAAAATTCCACAAAATGATGTCATGGCTTTAGAAACTTCAAGTCTGGTTCATCCTTGGGAGCAATTTCCAAATGCCTGAAGGTACCACGTTCATCTGTATAAACAATAGTACGCAAGTATAAACATCATGGGATCACGTAGAAGTCATACCACTCAGGAAGAAGATGTGTTCTGTCTCTTAAAGATAAACGTACTTTGGTGCGAAAAGTGCAAATCACTCCCAGAACAACAGCAAAGGACCTTGTGAAGATGCTGGAGGAAACGGGTACAAAAGTATCTATATCCACAGTAAAACAAGTCCTATGTCAATATAACCCGAAAGGCCGCTCAGCAAGGTTTGCAACTGCACATGGGGACAAAGATCATACTTTTTGGAGAAATGTCCTCTGGTCTGATGAAACAAAAATAAAACTGTTTGACCATAATGACCATCGTTATGTTTGGAGGATAAAGGAGGAGGCTTGCAAGCTGTAGAACACCATCCCAACCGTGAAGTACGGGGGTGGTAGCATCATGTTGTGGAGGTGCTTTGCTGCAGGAGGGACTGGTGCACTTCACAAAATAGATGACTTCATGAGGGATGAAAATTGTGTGGATATATTGAAGCAACATCTCGAGACATCAGTCAGGAAGTTAAAGCTTGATCGCAAATGGGTCTTCCAAATGGACAATGACCCCAAGCATACTTCCAAAGTTGTGGCAAAATGGCTTAAGGACAACAAAGTCAAGGTATCGGAGTGGCCATCACAAAGCCCTGACCTCAATCTTATAGAAAATTTGTGGGCAGAACTGAAAATGCATGTGCGTGCAAGGAGGCCTACAAACCTGACTCAGTTACACCAGCTCTGTCAGAAGGAATGGGCCAAAATTCCTCCAACTTATTGTGGGAAGCTTGTGGAAGTCTACCTGAAACGTTTGACCCAAGTTAAACAATTTAAAGGCAATGCTACCAAATACTAATTGAGTGTATGTACACTTCTGACCCATTGGGAATGTGATGAAAGAAATAAAAGCTGAAATAAATAATTATCTCTACTATTATTGACATTTCACATTCTTAAAATAAAGTGGTGATCCTAACTGACCTAACACAGGGAATTTTTACTGAGTTTAAATGTATTTGGCTAAGGTGTATGTAAACTTCCGACTTCAACTGTAAGTCAAAGAGTAACTCAGCCACTCAGGAACATTCACTGACTTCTTGGTAAGCAACTTGAGTGTAGATTTGGTGTTGTGTTTTAGGTTATTGTCCTGCTGGAAGGTGAATTCATCTCCCAGTGTCTGGTGCAAAGCAGACTGAACAAGGTGTTCCTCTAGGATTTTGCCAGTGGTTAGCTCCATTCCATAAAAAAAATTCCTGAAAAACTCCCCAGTACTAAACAATTACAAGCAATACACATAACATGATGCAGTCACAACTATGCTTGAAAATATGGAAAGTGGTACTCATTAATGTATTGAATTGGATTTGTCCCAAACATAACACTTTGTATTTAGGTCTTTGCCAAGTATTTTGCAGTATTACTTTAGTGCCTTGTTGCAAACAGGATACATGTTTTGGAATATTTGTATTCTGTACAGGCTTCCTTCTTTCGCTCTGTCAATTAGGTTAGTATTGTGGAGTTACTACAATGTTTTTCATCCATCCTCAGTTTTCTCCTATCATATCCATTAAACTCTGTAACTGTTTTAAAGTCACCATTGGGCTCATGGTGAAATCCCTGAGCAGTTTCCTTCCTCTCCGGCAACTGAGTTAGGAAGCACGCCTGTACCTTTGTCGTGACTGGGTCTATTGATACACCATCCAAAGTGTAATGAATAACTTCACCATGCTCAAAGGGATATTCAAAGTCTACCTTTTTTTTTTTTTTTTACCAATAGGTGCCTTTCTTTGAAAACCTCCCTGATCTTTGTGGTTGAATCTGTTTTTGAAATGCACTGCTCAACTGAGGCCCCTTACAGATAATTGTATGTGTGAGGTGCATGCAGAGATGAGGTAGTCGTTCAAAAATATTTTACAACACTATTATTGCATACAGAGTCCATGGAAGTTATGTGACTTGTTAAGCACATTTAGGCTTGCCATAACAAAGGGATGTAATACTTAGACTCTAGACATTTCAGCTTTTATTTATCTAATTAATTTGTAAAAAACATTAGAATTAAATAATACTAATTCCACTGACATTATGGGGTATTGTGTGTTGGCCAGTGAGAAACGAAATCTGAGTGTCATCCATTTTATATTCAGTCTGTAGGACAACACAATTTAGAAAAAGTCAGGGGGTGTGAATACGTTCTTAAAGCACTGCATAGGCCGAGTTATAATCATGCATTTACAAGAAATGGTAACAGTGGAGACGCTTCCTCTCTCCTGGGTTGTTGTCCCTGCCATATCTACATGTGTTAAAGACCTAGAAATGTCCATGTGAAGTCTCTCAAGCTCACCGTGGCAACTGGATGTTAACCAAAAAGAACCACTAACATAGCTGTACACTCAAAGCTAATGGGAAAGCACCCAAATGCCAGGGAATAGAGGGTTACTATGCCAACAAAGCTTGAGGATATTGAGGGTACATCTGGGGATCGGTCTCAATCCTGACATCTATGCAATCAGCTTGTTTATACAACTACGGTGCCAAGAACATATCCTGTCACAAACACTTTGGAGTGGGCGGTTTGGGTTGGAGGGTGGCATGTCGCTCTACCTCTACATATAGTACCTTGATATGTGACAATAACATAGAACTGCCCTAATCTATAACAGGCAGGCTACTAACAAATTAAAATAGACAAGTTACCGAGGGAGCAAAAAGGGTCAAAAGGATTCACAAAACTGCTGATATTCAAACAACCTGACCCAAAAACAGACTTGTCACCAGGCTGCTCGTTATGGCGCACACCTGTCACCATCGGTTCACGCATCAGCGCATAATGACAATCACCTGGACTCCATCACCTCCTTGATTACCCTCACCTCCTTGATTGCCCTATATATGTCACTGCCTTTGGTTCCTTCCCCAAGCGTCATTGTTTCATGTCTGTGTGCTGTTAGTGTGTCTTGTTTTGTATTATGTTCTGTTTATTTTAATAAACTACTCACTCCCTGAACTTGCTTCCAGACTCTCAGCGTTACAAGACTATTCCAAATGTGCTCTGATGTCAGTTAAACATCTAGTTTTGGTTGAAATTTGGTTGAATTGTCAACTAACATGAATTCAACATGAAATCAACCAAATATTTCACCATGACATTGAATTTAAGTTAAAAGTTGGGTGAAGAAAAAGGCTAAATTCCCTTACCTTGATCACTATTTGCAAATCCAATCAGTTTTGCACATTGATTCAACATCAGCACTCTGAATTGTTTTGTTTAAATTAGGTGGAAACAATGTTGATTCAACCAGTTTTTCCCCCGTTGGTTTTGCTGTTTTAAACTTACAAAACATTTGCTTTTGGGTGTTTTGTTTGGAGAGTAACTGGGAGAGTAAATTGCTTAGGGATTCATGCCAATACCCCATGGCCCAGGGTAAAATCTCTTGGACACACTTTTATCATCCGCTGAGAAATGTATTTCACACAAACAATCAAATAATTTTAGAAGGGGTATATGGTCAACAACACTGATTCAACATAGTAGGCTAGTGCTAGAGGCAATCTACTGTGGTCACGGCACTGAAAGGCTGCATTCAGCAGATTTCCTTGGAAACTCATGATTTCTCAAGAGGAAGGCTGTCATAAGGAATGCAATCATCATTAGATGACCAAAAGCGACACAGTCCACTGGGCACAAACTGGTTGAATCGGCATGATTTCAATGTCATTTGTCAACGTATTGTGATGTGGAATCTGTGGAAAATACATGGATTTGCAAAAAGTCATCAAGTGTTGTTTTGAGGGCAAAATTCAACAACAGATTTATGTCATCATGGTAAGCAATGGTAAGCAATTTTCAACATAGACCACCCTTGTTAGGGTTAGGAGTTAGGTTAAAGGGTTAAGGTTAGGTTTAGGGTTAGCTAATAAGGTAAGGGTTAGGGGAATGGTTAGCTAACATACTAAGTAGTTGCAAAGTAGCTAAAAAGGAGTAAGTAGTTGAAAAGTTTTTAATTAGCTGAAATTCTGATGATGAGATTCGCCTACCCATCCACCCCGACCAACCACCCTCCTTTCGTTATTGCCTTAAGTAACCCTCTGTCTTATGTAACCATACCAAACGGAACTTATCATACTAATTTTAGTGTCTCAGATAACATTTACTATGTTACGTCTAGTCTGAGATCAGGCTGACCATCCAGGGTTTTAATCAAGCCCAGCCATATTTAGCTTTGATATTTGTCTAACTACTGCCAATGAGCTATCGTGAGAATGATTATTGAGAGATCTCATTACTAAATATATATTCACTGTTCACAAAGTCATTCCAAAGGGAAGGTTTAGCAGAGCAAATGAAATGTAACCAAAGTCATCAACAGCTACTGAAAATAGACAATATATATAGGCCTAGGGTTTTAAGCTTTGGTTGATGTCAAATGTAATATTCAAGTTAATAATGAATATATTGGATTCACATCCCTATTTCAACCAAAAATTAACCAAAGTTAAAGAATAGTAAATCAGATCAAACTTTATTAAAGTGCATTTAAAGTTTGATTTGATAGGATTTAGTCCTATTCTTTAACTTAGATATGTTTGGTTCAGAAAAACTGGAATTAATGTCAGACTAAGTCAGTGGTACAAAATATACATCTCCTTCCAATGTTGATATTTGGTTGCGTTGACAACCAAACACAATTCAACATCACACTATTTACTGTATTGCAAAAGTATGAACTTCTCAACAAGTGAACAAATTCTATGTTGGATTCACGTCTCCAACTAAACCAAAAGTTAAAGAATATTATTAAGCCAGTGTTTCAGATGAAACTACCCAAGCATCAGATACATCTCATTTAAATGCTGATATTTGGTTGCGTTGTCAACCTAACACAGTTCGATATTACTTTTGTAATACAGTAAATAGCCTTAACTTTAGGCTATCTTACAAACTAATAAGAGTTTTTATTAAACATTAAAATGGGTAACTCATCCATGGCCACATTGAGGTTACTGTAACTATAAAAGTTGTATGTAATCATAGAAAACGTACATGTTCAAGATAGCATACAAAAACTACACAGCGGGAAGCACTCGTTTTAATGTTGCTGTACTACTAAGACAATTAACCTTAATCAAAAATCTAGTGAGGGGATATGGTAAATAGGACTATCTACTACAAATCAGACATTTTGATACCACAGGCCTAATATGAGGTTTTCGAATTCTGTTCAAATCATAATTTGGTACGGTGAATAGGCTTATGACAATCAAAGTGTTTATGATGACATTGGTAGCCTATTACGCTTCTTTATCACTAGAAGACACTCATATAATTAAAAGAAGAATTAGACCAATTAAACAACCATAAAATGTTGGCCACAAAATACAAACCTACTGTCAGTTTATTCAGTTAACAGCCAACTTAAATCACATTTAGTAAAACGCGCTTAATTTAGGAAACCACAATTGATACATTTTATAGCAGAATCAGCTGCAATGAGATTCATTGAAGAAAACAGCCCGCGAAGCAGCTGGTTACCCGACTTAACAAGAGCATTTCTCTCGACAGCCAGTAGGCTACAGCAAGCTTGAAATATGTTTGTTTTTATCGCTTACCTCCAACACACAGCAATGACATCTCTTAGCTCTGGCTATGATCGCTCCCAGATGTCCACCGGCTTCAATCCGGAGTAGATATCTGTCTCTATAGCCTGTATAAATAGGTGGACGTGATCAGCTCCGCTTCACAACTAAGCTATTGCGTGTCACCCCTGTGACAATAATGTTTTTTTTATTTTTAAATCTGACCTTTCCCTCTCACCCACTGAGTCAGGATCAATTTGGGGGGAGGGAGGGGGGGTATATTCCATCCTCCTCAGCTCTCCGCTCCCCGACTCACAGCCATCTTGTTCAGCACCACCACTGTAAGGACAGTTCCCAAGAGTGACGTCAGGGTAGTGAGGACGGGATGGACCAATGCTGTTTGGCAGTCGCAACACTCTACCTCAACGTTACGTGGCGCCGCTGAAAATCTCAAATGTAGACTACAACATCTTCTAATCTCAGTTAACTGGACCTAAAATAGGATTATAAAGAGTCTTCAAGTCCACTACCAAGGATGACTACAAGCAAGTAGATTTACCCTAGTGCGTACTTTGTGTAAAAAAGAAGGAATACATTAAAGTAGATAAGCTATTGAATATATTACATGCCATATTTACCCGGACATAATTATATTCTGCCTCTCCTTGTTCCAATCCAAGCTTTTAGAAACATATATTACAGAGCATACTTTGAGGAGAGAACTGGAATTGGTTTTGTCCTTGGAAAGGGGCAATCAGCTGTTGCTATATTCACTGTACATTTTTTCACTTAAAAATGTATGGTTTGCCTCCATTTATTCTTGAAGAATATAATTTATAAATGCCTCACGAGTTTAGTTCAACTGTCTCACCTCATCAGAACCCAAAATATAAACTTGTTTTACTCCAATGTCTGGAAAGAAACACTATTTTTCCTTAAAACGATATTTTTGATATCATGGCTGTTCAGTCCTTGCATCCATAGCTCTGTCTATGAATTTGAGTGGTTACATTTCTCAAGCCCCCAGATTTTAAACGAAACAGGGACAACACTTTGTTATCGTTTATACTACCAATTGCTGCTTTAATTAAGTGTTTTCTATAGTAAAAACACATTGGGAAAGGCCTACAGTGAATCAAGAAGATCTAAACAAATTAAACCTCAATACTGAGAGTGGATTGAAAAGTCAATCCATGAATGGAAAATTATGAAATTAACTCAAATTTAAAGAAACTGTGTACAACCCAATCAAGCTAACTGACGTTTCTAAATGGAGCTATACCACCCTCTGGTGGGGATCTAGCAACTAAGATCAGACAAGTCTGTCCAAAATCATTTTTTCCATACTTCTGTCCATTGTTAAGTGGGGCCAACTGGTGCTATCGGCGGCTATTGAGTCATCAGGCCATTTCAGACAACATCCTCCATGCGTCACTATAGGCTCTGTGCGTCACACTCATCCTTAATGACATCTGGAAAATTACACACATTTACTTTTATTGCAAATTGATAAAACAATTACAAAGAAGACAAACATCCAATTTGAATTAATGCAAATAAACCATGACAAAAAAAATCCCTTAATCCAAAACTGCCCACCACAAAACTAATATCAATTACAATACAAAAACGTATTTTGAAAACAATGCTATAATCTTTTCCAGTTCATTTTGCCTCTCATTGGACACCAGTACACTTCCGCAACCTCCTCATTTCCAAGGGGCTTCACTTGAAAAACTCTTAATTCACTCCAAATGCCATAAAATGCATGTCAACTGTTTCTTCCATTTAACAAACCAAATGAACTACAGATGGAACCAGTTAAGGCAGTTGACATAATGACTGTCCACACCAAGCTTCAAAGGCTTATATTCGCCACCAAAACTGTACACACATGCAGATGTACCATAGAGTAATGGTATATGGACTGAACGTTGTGTTTTATCTGTTACATCAGATAGACATCCAACCTATCCCTTGACTACACTGCGATGGGCACTGATTGGACCTGTCGTTGCACCATCTGGGATCCACATCAAGTGGGAATGGGTGTGGAGGTCGTCTCATAGTTTCTCACTGAAAATAAGGTGAGGGAGGAGACTGTTAGAACAGTGTGACCATCCATAACAACAAGGTAAGTTGTTGTACTGTATGCATACAGATCTAGCAAGTGTTTAAATTTGACAACATTATACAGTAGGGCAAAAAAGTATTTAGTCAGCCACCAATTGTGCAAGTCCTCCCACTTAAAAAGATGAGAGGCCTGTAATTTTCATCATAGGTACACTTCAATGATGACAGACAAAATGAGAAATAAAATCCAGAAAATCATATTGTAGGATTTTTAATGAATTTATTTGCAAATTATGGTGGAAAATAAGTATTTGGTCAATAACAAAAGTTTCTCAATACTTTGTTATATACCCTTTGTTGGAAATGACAGAGGTCAAACGTTTTCTGTAAGTCTTCACAAGGTTTTTACACACTGTTGCTGGTATTTTGGCCCATTCCTCTATGCAGATCTCCTCTAGAGCAGTGATGTTTTGGGGCTGTTGCTGGGCAACACAGACTTTCAACTCCCTCCAAAGATTTTCTATGTGGTTGAGATCTGGAGACTGGCTAGGCCACTCCAGGACCTTGACATGCTTCTTACGAAGCCACTCCGTTGCCCGGGATCATTGTCATGCTGAAAGACCCAGCCATGTTTCATCTTCAATATCCTTGCTGATGGAAGGAGGTTTTCACTCAAAATCTCATGATACATGGCCCCATTCATTCTTTCCTTTACACGGATCAGTCGTCCTGGTCCCTTTGCAAAAAAAGAGCCCCAAAGCATGATGCTTCCACCCCCATGCTTCACAGTAGGTATGGTGTTCTTTGGATGCAACTCCGCATTCTTCATCCTCCAAACACGACGTGTTGAGGTTTTACCAAAAAGTTATATTTTGGTTTAATCTGAAATTCTCCCAATCTTCTTCTGGATCATCCAAATGCTCTCTAGCAAACTTCAGACGGGCCTGGACATGTAGGGGGACACGTCTGGCACTGCAGGATTTGAGTCCCTGGTGGCATAGTGTGTTACTGATGGTAGGCTTTGTTACTTTGGTCCCAGCTCTCTGCAGGTCATTCACTAGGTCCCCCCGTGTGGTTCTGGGATTTTTGCTCACTGTTCTTGTGATCATTTTGACCCCACGGGGTGAGATCTTGCGTGGAGCCCCAGATCGAGGGAGATTATCAGTGGTCTTGTATGTCTTCCATTTCCTAATAATTGCTCCCACAGTTGATTTCTTCAAACCAAGCTGCTTAGCTATTGCAGATTCAGTCTTCCCAGCCTGGTGCAGGTCTACAATTTTGTTTCTGTTGTCCTTTGACAGCTCTTTGGTCTTGGCCATAGTGGAGTTTGGAGTGTGACTGTTTGAGGTTGTGGACAGGTGTGTTTTATACTGATAACAAGTTCAAACAGGTGCCATTAATATAGGTAATGAGTGGAGGACAAAGGAGCCTCTTAAAGAAGAAGTTACAGGTCTCTGAGAGCCAGAAATCTTGCTTGTTTGTAGGTGACCAAATACTTATTTTCCACCATAATTTGCAAATACATTTATTTAAAAAAATCCTACAATGTGATTTCCAGGATTTTTTCCCCCTCATTTTGTCTATCAAAGTTGAAGTGTACCTATGATGAAAATTACAGGCCTCTCTCATCTTTTTGAGTGGGAGAACTTGCACAATTGGTGTCTGACTAAATACTTATTGCCCCACTGTATATGAATGGTAATGCACAAGCCTGTAGGTCATGTATGTTCCCTGACATAACTCAGTACAACTCAAGGTATTAGATCTTCACAGGTGTGTTACCTGTCAAGGTGAGAAAGGACATCGTGAAGCTGAGCCAGCAAGGCACGGTGCTCATGAGGATTGCTCTCCAGAGTACCACTCAGGCGACTCAGGTAAGAGTCCAGGGTACCAAGAGAGGGGGTCTCACCCGTGCCTGGAGAGAAAGTGTAGTGAAACTAAGGATTCAATTCCTATATGGACAATATTGGGGGTTGATGGAAGAAATACTAAAATATTGTAGTTGAAAATATTTTGAAAACATTAGAACCAAATCTGTATGTTTCAAAATATCTTGCTAAGGACAAGTCATCAATGTTGATTTTGGCCAATTCATCAACAAACACGTTATGTTTTTACGTCTACAAACTACTTTCATGGTAAGGAAACTTCAACATAAGTAAAAGCAGCCAAATCATACAGGGAGACTGTGCTATCAGGTTCCGAGATGAATAAGAGAGCCCAGTGACATGGTTCTGACCTGGCAGGGCCACAGTGGACAGGCTGCCGACGAGGGTGTGTTTGATGGCCAGCAGGTGCCTGTGCAGAGCCTGCGTCCGGAGCTCATCCTGCCCCAGTTCAGCTTCCAGTCTCTCCTTAGCGCTGTACATGTCTGAAATGTGCTTCTGCAACACTGCGTTCTGCTCCTCAAACTCCACATTTGCTTTGCGTAAACGCCGCAGCTCCGCTTCCCGGGCTGGGAGCAAAGAAACAACCATTAGTAAGGAAATAGCTAGAACTTTCTTCACTGAAACAGTGTTTGTCCCAGAGACGCTCCTCTGCCTGTCTCATACCCTTGTTCTGGTCCAGGAATTCCTCTGTAAATATTGGAACATCAAATCTGTTGGACAGATGATCTGAACCCTAGAGGACATAATTAAAAACAAATCAACCCGTTAACACGTCACAAAATCAGAAGTCAGCCTACTCATAACCTCTATTCAGAAACACAACACATTATGTAAGGCTAACTGTACCTTCAGAGCAGCTGATCCAGAACTGTTAGCATTGATAATGACAGATGGAGACTCTTCTGAAAAAGAAGATCCCATTATTTAAATGCTCAAAGAAGAAAAATGAACAAAAGACAAAAACTGAAAGGAACAATTTTAACCACCCTGTCAAACTAACGAAATACAGTGGGGCAAAAAAGTATTTAGTCAGCCACCAATTGTGCAAGTTCTCCCACTTAAAAAGACGAGAGAGGCCTGTAATTTTCATCATAGGTACACTTCAACTGTGAAAGACAAAATGAGAAAAAAAAAATCCAGAAATCACATTGTAGGATTTTTTATTAATTAATTTGCAAATTATGGTGGAACATAAGTATTTGGTCACCTACAAACAAGCAAGATTTCTGGCTCTCACAGACCTGTAACTTCTTTCAGAGGCTCCTCTGTCCTCCACTCGTTACCTGTATTAATGGCACCTGTTTGAACTTGTTATCAGTATAAAAGACACCTGTCCACAACCTCAAACAGTCACACTCCAAACTCCACTATGGCCAAGACCAAAGAGCTGTCAAAGGACATCAGAAACAAAATTGTAGACCTGCACCAGGCTGGGAAGACTGAATCTGCAATAGCTAAGCAGCTTGGTTTGAAGAAATCAACTGTAGGAGCAATTATTAGGAAATGGAAGACATACAAGACCACTGATAATCTCCCTCGATCCGGGGCTCCACGCAAGATCTCACCCCGTGGGGTCAAAATGATCACAAGAACGGTGAGCAAAAATCCCAGAACCACACGGGGGGGACCTAGTGAATGACCTGCAGAGAGCTGGGAGCAAAGTAACAAAGCCTACCATCAGTAACACACTACGCCGCCAGGGACTCAAATCCTGCAGTGCCAGACGTGTCCCCCTGCTTAAGCCAGTACATTTCCAGGCCCGTCTGAAGTTTGCTAGAGAGCATTTGGATGATCCAGAAGAAGATTGGGAGAATGTCATATGGTCAGATGAAACCAAAATATAACCTTTTGGTAAAAACTCAACTCGTCGTGTTTGGAGGACAAAGAATGCTGAGTTGCATCCAAAGAACACCATACCTACTGTGAAGCATGGGGGTGGAAACATCATGCTTTGGGGCTGTTTTTCTGCAAAGGGACCAGGACGACTGATCCGTGTAAAGGAAAGAATGAATGGGGCCATGTATTGTGAGATTTTGAGTGAAAACCTCCTTCCATCAGCAAGGACATTGAAGATGAAACATGGCTGGGTCTTTCAGCATGACAATGATCCCGAACACAACGCCCGGGCAACAGAGTGGCTTCGTAAGAAGCATGTCAAGGTCCTGGAGTGGCCTAGCCAGTCTCCAGATCTCAACCACATAGAAAATCTTTGGAGGGAGTTGAAAGTCCGTGTTGCCCAGCAACAGCCCCAAAACATCACTGCTCCAGAGGAGATCTGCATAGAGGAATGGGCCAAAATACCAGCAACAGTGTGTGAAAACCTTGTGAAGACTTACAGAAAACGTTTGACCTCTGTCATTTCCAACAAAGGGTATATAACAAAGTATTGAGAAACATTTGTTATTGACCAAATACTTATTTTCCACCATAATTTGCAATTAAACTCATAAAAAATCCTACAATGTAATTTTCTGGATTTTTTTTCTTCTCATTTTGTCTGTCATAGTTGAAGTGTACCTATAATGAAAATTACAGGCCTCTCTCATCTTTTTAAGTGGGAGAACTTGCACAATTGGTGGCTGGCTAAATACTTTTTTGCCCCACTGTAGAAGGTAGACGTGTCACATATCTCATCTCATAAGTTAGATGCGTCACAACTCTGACCTCTCTTGACCTTCTTGTCCTGGATCTTGGCACTGGTGATCTGATAGGCTTCACTCTGTTGGTATTCTCTCAGCTCCCGGGCATACTGCAGCTTCTCTCGCTCTGCCTCATCCAGGAAGCGCTATCAGGTCAGCACACAAGCAAACTTCAGTCCACTCCAGACACACACAGAAGAGATCTCAATACACTGGTAGCTTGCATTCCCAGGCTTCTCCTCAACATTATAGCCTGTAGTTGTGAAGGCCGACCAGGGCTTATCAAACAGATCTGGCTGGGCTATAAATATTCATATAAATATAACTATGCATAAAATGATGCGCAATGCTACTGAATGCACTGCCACTAAATACAAAGCTGGGGCAAAAAAGTGTGTAACTGTTCCTACAACTACATTTCTCTTTCCGACCCATAAAGCCTGAAGGTACCTGTTTGTCATGAGGTGCTAAGCGGCTCCACTCTGCACCCAGCCTCTTGGTGATTTCTGGAAAGGGCAGGTCGGGGTGTTTGGCACGGATCTGCTCCCGCCGTTCATTCAGGAAACGCACATATCCTGTCACTGGTGCCTTGGGACCATTGGGCAACACCTTCTTTCTCTTCTTACCCTTGGGCCAACCTCTCTTCTTCACAGGCTGTACAGAAAGAGAACAGACATGCGATCCTGGATGAAATGATAAAATGCTAGCAATGTGAAAGTGTGTATCAAAAATCAGGAAACATAGCATGACATCATCATCATCACAATGTTTATGCTCTTCTCCAATTTAAAGGGCCAATGCAGTCAGAAGTATGTTTCTCATGGGTTTTGTATCATATTGTACAACAGCTGATGAAACTAACACTGTAAAACTGTTTAGAAATTTGATCAGAGTTATTTCCTGATAGTTGCTGGTTGAAAACACAATCTACACAGGACCTTCTAATCAGCAGGTTTTGCATGGGTGGAGTTTTGGCTTGCCTGGTGCCGTCGCCAAGTGGTATAAGTTAATACAGACCAATAAGTAAGAGTTCCAAACCGCTAGTTTTTAGATTACATATCGGAAAAGACTAAGTGGGATCCTTGGTATGTCCAACTCTGACATCACCCCATTCAAGTTGAAATGTAAAATGGTTAAGGTTTATGGTTGGCATGTCCCAAGGGGCCTGAATTACACTAACCATTACATATCCCTCTCCACTCAGACAGTCCTAGCTAAATTCTTGCTTGGGAAATAGTTTTTTGGTGAAAAGCTATTTGTTTCTTTTTGACCAATTTAATGGAAAATTATTACAGTAAGGGACTTAAACTGTTACACAGAAAGTATTTTGATATTAGGATAAAAAACAGTTGCATTGGGCCTTTAAGCTAGATCAGGTCATAGAATGGTAACAACACGTAGGAAACAATGAGATAACCATACAGTGGGTAGTCTGTGTATACACAGAGTAGAGACAGTACTGTTATTCATGTCAGTATGGGGCCAATTCCCCTTCTCTTGCCTCTTCTTGTACTGCATCAGAGGACTGCGTGCCTCTTGGTGGAGGTCCATCATTTTGCTCCTGCTTCACACCACCCATGATATCGTTATCCCAGTGATTGATCTGCAAGTGGGATATATTACATATGATTCGAAAACAGGTCTAGGAAGTTATTAGTACTTTATACTCACTCATTGAGTTTGTCAGAAGAATATGGTTATATGAAGGACGGGACTATATCAGATCTGTAGTTTGTTATTCTAAATATAACCTAGCTCTTGATCATGACTCTCAGTTCCTTTACATTACACATACGAGTCACTGGACGAAGGTGTCTTCTGTACGGGGGAGTTTTGTTAAGAGCGCCGATGCTCGGATTGAACATTACCACGCATCACTTGAATTACGTTTTAGGAAGCATAAAGACCCTATCTTTCATATCAGCGAGAAATAATTTTCAAGAAACAAAAGGTTAAATTGATAAACATCTTTATAGGGTTTGGGTTCCCAGACGTTCATATTTCCATGCTAAAGCGCTTGTTTATGGAAAAAATACAGAAGACAGAGTGGACTAGCTATGAGTCTTCGAACACCGGTGTAAACGGAAAATAGATGCCACAAAAACGTTGTCACTGAAAATGACAGCCGACTGCTACTGTGTTAAAACCGGTTCAAACAGTGTACAGTAAGTGGGTGTTTTGCATTTGTGAAATGATTTTGATTTGATATGAAAGTATGGGGATTTATGTTTCTAGAACTGTACCGCAATTTGAGATTCGCGTTTAGATTAAAGTAATTGGCTGTTTTGGCTTCCAGAGCCAATTTGCCTTTGAACAGAATATAAATATAAGCTAGCTAGCTACAAGAGTGGTGTTAGCCTGCTGCACAGACCCTATGGACACTAGCCTAGAGCGCCAAGTTAAATTGTACTTAGGAGCATTTTTAAGCTCTCTCTACGGTTCCAGTAGGAAGAAAAATATGTAATTGTTGTAAAAATGTGTGAGTGTGCTACATTTTCTATCATTATATATTAATACATTGAATTACTTTGATATATTTAAATTATGCTATATTATGCCAAGTTCCCTATGGTGGACAGAACGTGTTTCTACATTAACCTTAGTCTGTGTAGGCTTTCACCACACAATAATTACAGGAAATAGTTCAAATTGCTGACATTAGTAATAAAGATTATAGTCACCACAATCTCACAAAATCGATTGCTTAAAGGTGCACTATGCAGAAATCGCCTTGTCATTTCCTGGTTGCTAAACTTCTAGTTTGTCTAATTTCAGTTTATGTGACAAAACAAGCAAGTATAGTGTAGAGAATCATTGTACAATTTAAACCGCGGTGAAATATATTTTCCATAACCAAAAATATTGTATTTTCATCAGTTTGAAGCTGGTGTACAAAACCAAAAGTAAAAGACACAAAAACAAAAATTATGAACGGAATCATAGAGAGAGAGAGAGGGCACATAACAGATCTGCTGCTTCTTAGACTTGCTTTCAATGAGAATGAGCCCTATATGGTCATTTCTATGTGAATTTGGTCAGGTTGCTCTGTCGGTTGCTGAAATTCTACACTGTTTGCTCAATTTCTATTTATGTGAGAAAACAATTACTGAATAGTATAGGAAATCATTGTACAATTTAAATCGATGTGAAATATATTTTCAATAACAAAAAAGTTGGTGGTCCAAAACAGTTGTTTTGAAGCTGGTGGACCGAAAGTAACTTTTGGTCCACCAGCTTCAAACAGATGTAAAAAAGTTTTTTCGTTATTGAAAAGATATTTCACATCGATCTAAAACTGAAATTGTGCGAACAGTGTAGAATTTGTGCAACCAGGAAATGACAGCAGTTTCCACTAGATAAGACAGCCACAAAGTAAGAAATCACAACACTGTTGGGTAAGTCATGCTATGAAACACTATCATTCCATTAGCGCCAGATATTATGGTTATTTTCTGAAAGTATAATGCAAAAAAAGAACATATCCTGTGTAGCACCTTTTAGAACATATCCATATATTTGGTTTAATAGAAGTGTATTTGTCGTATGCGCCAGTACGTAATGGGACTGACTGAACGCAGCTGTAACGTTACTTTTTAGACCACAGTTTTAGAAAAAAGTCGGGCGCTCCTCCCATAAACGTCTCTAGCCAGACATGAATTCGTGGATTTGAGGGTTAACCTATCATTCAAATGAAAGCCAACCCCTGTCGCCATTTACATTTTAGTTACTTAGCAGACGCTCGTATCCAGAGCGATTTATAGTAGGGAGTGCATACATTTTCGTACTTTTAGAAACCGATGTGAGGGTGATGATTAGTTGAAATCATAAATCAAGTGTTCTTTTTCCGTATTGGCCATCTACCGAAATAATTTCCTCACTGAGATATAAATGGCTACGACAGGTTGTCATCTATTGAAATATATAAGCAGTATACCCAAGTTCATTGAAGTCTGTCTGTTAAGAGCGCAAACGGTACACGTCATCAAAGTTATATCAATGTGAGTGACTTAATTTGCGCGCGCTATTGATTACAGTATAACAAACCTAATAAATTCCAGTTGAGTACCCACTTAAATATTAGGTGCGTGTGCAGTTTATACGGTACTCATTTAGCGAAATACAAGTAACGTAAATCTGAACACAAGTGTGTAGTAGGGAGTAACTTTTATGTATTGGGTTTAACAATATCACAATTTATTTCAGCATATCGATTATGAATTTGTACACTTAAAACCGGTGTTTTAGAAAAATACATGACAACAGGAAGCAGCAACAGTATCATTTGCAATGTATGTTTTACGAATATAAATTATACTTAAATTATTTAACACAATTTAACTTAATCAGGTCAAAACTACTGAATGAGACTACTTAAATAGTCCAAAAACGATGATTTATTGATTTTGATTATACAAGTGTAATCGTGAAGATATGTTTGGCCAGGCTATACTGTAGAGCGAGCTAAATAAATAGCTAGCTAATTTTGGCTAGCAAACATCGATGGAACGGACAATGGGAAACGGTCAGTACACTCCCTGAACAGGAGGTACATATGCGTCAAAGATGATGAAATATGCCAACAATAACATTTATCTAACAATAATATTCATTTTAATATACATTTTTTATGTAATTATTTAGCAAACCTAGATAATATTTTATTACTCACCCCTTATCATGCGCTCTCAACCTAACGCCAGAGACGGAAGATGGAGCGAGACATCCCACTCCCAATTTTTTTTCTGTTCTAATGGAAGTCGATTAACTAAGTAGAACAGACCCAGCCGCTATCGCATTTGTGTACTGTCTATGGGAGAGCCACCCCCTTAAGTAGACCGGAACTGACCATATTTTCCAATGGTAAACGGCCCGAATGAATCTTTATTTATCGACCATCTTTGATATGACTTCAGGAAGAACGTATTCTCATTGACGATTGGCTGACACAATAACACCCACATGATTGGTTAGTTAATTCTGAGCTATATACACAACGAGGCATGTGCTGCGTTCATTACGTTTGTACGTTCTGTAACGTTCAATTGAACGATGCTGTACTGAACGGCCAGTTGAAAAACGGGGAGGTTGTGGTTTGGTGTGACGCTGTCAGCATGGCCAATTCCTCACAGATAGAACAATGAAACAAATATTTCACTGGATGAATAAAAGTGAAGTATCCGCTTGGCTTATCCACTCGACTACCCATATATGGTAGTGAGTGGAAGCCCACAGCCGGCAGTGGGCGAAGATGGAACGAGATTGATTTTGGCAGACATTCCGCAAATTTTCTCATCAACATTTGATGTCAATTACAGTTCTGTTCCCCAAACTAGAATATGTTATGAACAGAGTGGACTTTACCTTTAGCAAACGTTTTTAAAAGTTGTGTGGTTTAGGAGTGCAAAGGCAAATTTAGTTTTTTCTTTTCTTCACATGCGCACTTCACAAAGTAGGCGTTCCCTAATGGAAATATGCAGATGTGTGACAGAACTCGCCAATTGGAACTCGCACTTGGCTCTGCCCACCTCCTTGCTTGTTCTGTCCACAATGACTCATTTATTCCCATTGGAAGCGACAGGCTGTGGTCTATCTTGGTTTAGTTATACAAATATTTGACTTCTTTGGGATAGGAGGCAGTATATTCACATCCAGATGAAAAGCGTGCCCAAAGTAAACTGCCTGTTACTCAGGCCCAGAAGCTAGGATATACATGTAATTAGTAGATTTGGATAGAAACCACTCTGAAGTTTCTAAAACTGTTAGAATAATGTATCTGAGTATAACAGAACTGATTTGGCAGGCAAAACCCAGAGCATAATCCATCCAGGGGAATTTTTTTTGGAGGTCATTGTGTTTTCCAATGGTTTTCTATGGGAATCCTGATTAATTAGGGCCCAGATTGCAGTTCCTATGGCTTCCACTAGATGTCAACAGTCTTTAGAAATTTGATGTTTTCAATGTTTTTCTGTGCTATTCATTCCATGCTCGTGAACAGGAACGCGCTCCATGTTGTTTTTTATCTGGTATTAGAAACAGTTTATTCTATCTTAAATTTGATAGATTATTTACATTTTCAGATACCTGAGGTTGGATTAGGAATGTTGTTTGAAATGTTTGGACCAAGTTTACAGGTCATTTATGAGATACTTTTTAGTCATGTTGGGCGAGTTGGAACCGGTGTAATTCTGAATCAAACGCGCCAAATAAATTGACATTTTGAGGATATAAAGAAGGAAATTATCGAACAAAATTACCATTCATTGTGTCAATGAGACATTTGGGATTGCAAAAAGAAGATCTTCAAAGGTAAGGCATTTATTATATCGTTACTTCTGACTTGTGAATATTGATATTTCTGTAGTTTGAATTTGGCGCTCTGCAATTTCACTGGATGTTGTCAAATCGATCCCACTAAAGGGATTGGCACGTGAAGGGATCCCTAAGAGGTTATTAAATAGGTCACTCATTGCTTTAAGCCACACCTCCATGGAGTGAGATACCTGACAAAAGGTTGAATGTACGTGTCATTAGGATCGTAATAATATCCATACGTAAATTGCTACGATTGCAAGAAAAGCCATGCATGAAACGTAAAGGTGAGGTTTCATCTGTGAACATACAAACTCCATGTTACAATTACAGACTATTTACCTTTGCTGTTGTTCTGGGATTGATTTGCACTTTTCGCACCAAAAGACATTCATCTCTAGGAGACAGAACGCATCTTCTTCCTGAGCGGTATGACTTCTGCGTGGTCCCATGGTGTTTATACTTGTTTACTATTGTTTGAACAGATAAACGTGGTACCTTCAGGTGATTGGAAATTGCTCCCAAGGATTAACCAGATTTGTGGAGGTCTACAATTTTTTTCTGAAGTCTAGCTGATTTCTTTCGATTTTCCCATGATGTCAAGCAAAGAGGCACTGAGTTTAAAGGTAGGCCTTGAAAATACATCATCAGGTACACCTCCAATTGACTCAAATTATGTCAATTAGCCCATCAGAAGCTTCTAAAGCAATGACATAATTTTCTGGAATTTTCCAAGCTGTTTTAAGGCACAGTCAACTTAGTGTATGTAAACTTCTGACCCACTGGAACTGTAATACAGTGAATTATATGTGACATGTCTGTAAACAATTGTTGAAAAAATGACTTGTGTCATGCACAAAGTAGATGTCCTAACCGACATGCTAACCCATAGTTTGTTAACAATAAATTTATGGAGTGGTTGAAAAACAAGTTTTAATGACTGCAACCGAGTTATGTAACCTTCCGACTTCAACTGTACATTCAGTCTTTTGGCAGCTATCTGTCTCCATAGGAGCGTGCCAAATTTGACTGCAGCATGAGCGAGATTCCCAAAAGCTGGAGCGTCTTTCTCGCCTGCTCCAGTAGCGCTCACTTCACAAGCTCAGGGATGATTATGATTCATGACATGATGATTGTCTATTATGGTCAGCAAAGGCATTTTCTGTAGAGTTTAAAATGTATTACGTAGTAATTTTAAAACATAGTATCGCATGCCATTGTGAGGAAGCTTATTCATATTGCACTCTAATAAGACTGCTTTCAAGAATAAGCACACGTAATCACATCTACTACCATCTGACTGTTTTCTAAAATGGGGTCACAAATGAGAAAATTCATAATTTGTCACATCCACCACAAATCCATTGTCGCCAGTGCCAATGAAATAATTGAAGAGATTTGTATTTACTTTTAAATAAGCTGATAAGAACAAAAAATTTGTCAAGCTTTTTCTCTCCATTTAGTAAATTCAAATTACTTCCTGAATTGACCCCAACTCATGTAGGTCTATTAAATTAACACATATTAACACGCTCAAGGTCCTAAACGATATCTTAACCGCCATCGATAAGAAACATTACTGTGCAGCCGTATTCATTGATCTGGCCAAGGCTTTCGACTCTGTCAATCACCACATCCTCATCGGCAGACTCGACAGCCTTGGTTTCTCAAATGATTGCCTCGCCTGGTTCACCAACTACTTCTCTGATAGAGTTCAGTGTGTCAAATCGGAGGGTCTGCTGTCCGGACCTCTGGCAGTCTCTATGGGGGTGCCACAGGGTTCAATTCTTGGACCGAAAACAGAGCATGTCTATGCATAGGAAAATAAACATTTATATATATAGGACAAAACACAGACGCCACATAGAGACCTAAGACAACACATGATAGAAACACCATATGCAAATATGGTACAAATATTGGGCAGACAACAGCACAAAGGCAAGGTAGAGACAATACATCACGCGTAGCAACTGTCGAGTGTCCATGATTGAGATGTTAAGCTGCATGAGGCAAATGGGCACACCAGATACTGACTTGTTTTCTGATCCACGCTTGCCTTTATTTAAAAAAAGGTATCTGTGAATGACAGATGCATATCGATATTCCCAGTCATGTGAAATCCATAGATTAAGGACTAATTCATTTATTTGAAGTTAACCGATATTATAGGAACTATAACTCAGCAAAATATTTCATTGTATGTTGCTTTTATATTTTTGTTCAGTGTAGTATACCAAACATTTAGGAACGTCTTCCTAATTTTGAGTTGTGCACCCCACACCTTCAGAACACTCAATTATCAGGGAATGACTAAAAGATGTGGAAAGCTTTCCACAGGGATGCTGGCCCATGTGGACTAACACTTCCAGTTGTCAAGTTGGCTGATGTCCTTTAGATGGTGGACCATTCTTGATACACACGTAACCTATGGAAAAACCCAGCAGCGCTGCAATTCTTTATAAACCAGTGCACCTGGAATTACCACACTCCTTTCAAAGGCAGTTGAATATATTTTGTCTTACCCATATCTCAAGACTTAAAATCATTCTTTAACTAGTCTTCTCCCCATTCATCTACACCAATTTTTTAACCAGGCAAGTCAGTTAAGAACAAATTCTTATTTACAATGACGGCCTACCCTGGCAAATTGTGCACAGCCCTATGGGACTCCCAATCACGGCCGGTTGTGATACAGCCTGGAATGGAACCAGGGTCTGTATTCATGCCTCTAGCACTGAGATGCAGTGCCTTAGACCGCTGCGCCACTTGGGAGCCCAAATTGACGTCGATTATTAAGTGACATCAATAAGGGATCATAGTTTTCACCTGGTCAGCCATGGAAAGAGTGGGTGTTCTTCATGTTTTGTATACTCAAGTGTATGAAATGTGTATATATTGATCCACCTGTGTTACCGGTAATCGCAACGGCAGTCCGCACACAAATGTCCGGTCCTACAACCCTCTCCAAAGAATGTCGAACCAGTTTATATTTTCCATTTTTATTTAATTTATGTTTACAATTCTTCCTAATTGTTTATCTTGATAAGGTCTTTGCTTTCCTTATGGAAAATGTTTGTGCCCATGGTGATCTGTACAGTTCTGGTTTCAGTGTTGGGGTGGGGGGGAATGAGAGGGTAGCCTTTTACAATTTGTCCAGGTAGTTATCCAATGCAGGAATTCCCTCCTTGAGCCCCTTGCGTTTACGTGTGTCAGCCACAATCTGGGAAATCTTGGTGGATGAGTCCTGGGGATCTCCCTGGAGGATCTGCCAGTGGTCAAACACACACTGGGGGAAGGCCTGGCCACCGGTGTTGGAACGCAGGTCTGCTGTGAAACCTTGAGAAGGAACACAGGTATTAGCATATATCAAATTTGTTTTATACAATACACATTTACTACAACTCAGGGAATTGTCTAGCCCTGATAAGTGCATATCAGATAAGGGAAAAGTGGACTGCACTTGGTGGGTCACTCACCGAAGGACTCGTTGACAGGCAGGTAAGCCTTGACGATGAACATGGGGGTCCCCATGACCTGGGACTCCTCGAAAACGTGACCGCGCTTCCTGTTCAGCACACCATAGATGCCTCCCACCACCTGCTCAGGACACTGCAGGGAGAGGGGGAAACAAGGTTAACACCATTGAATTCAATGGTTAACGCCAACCTGTCCAAGAAAGCTATGCTGTTCAAGGATGTAGCATTTTTCTAGTCAACTTCCATTATCCTGGAGATGAGCTCATTTCTAGTCAAGTATCGTATTGTGTTTTATGGATTTAGCCATCACTTGTTCAGTGTGGTGCATGATTTCACATCAGACATTGTCCTTGTTGAAACCAAACATTTAATGAAACATTTTAAATGTCAATTGTAGGCATACCTGAATCTCCACCAGGTAGACAGGCTCCATGAGTCTTGGCTGAGCTGTAAGCTGGCATGCATACAGCACTCTGCGGGCTGTGGGAATGATCTGACCACCACCCCGGTGGATAGCATCTGTGTGGAGGGTCACATCGTGAACGTCAAAGCGGACAGCACGCATATTCTCCTCGCACAGGGCACCCTGGAAACAAAATAGTAATGTTTAAGGTATTGATACAAGCACATCAGTTTGCGTGACAAATCTACATTCTCAGAAAACTACCCGTGGCGTATTCCCAACACAGAATTGTGCCTCTTTGAATGATGGTATGCTTGTTTTAAAGTGACCAACAAAGTAAGAAAAATTACATCCATGAGTCTTGCTTACCTCCTTGACAGCCCACTGGAAGCCAGCCACCACGCTGTCCTTGATCTCGTTCAGGTACTGGACTCCCTTGGTCACGTCCATCAGCAGGTTGGGGCCGGTACCGTCGGGGCCGAAGCACCAGATCTTACGGGCCTCAGACACATCCCACTCGTACTTGTCGGCCAGGAAACGGGCACGGACCTTCAGTTCCTGTCTGGCACTGACGTCACCCTTTTCGATGTCCTCAGCCAGGCCGTCGGGGAAGGGACGGGCTTTCATGTACAGACGGTTGTGTTTGTTGGGGGACTTGGACAGGCACATCTGGTCAGACTCCTCAGACACAGTCTCCCTGTAGGAAACCACCGGGTCGGATTTCTATGTGGGAGAGTGGAGGGGGTGTTTAATTATTAAATACATCAGTAGGATAACACTGCCTGTAACGTAACACCATCGTAAACTCAGCAAAAAAAGAAACGTCCTCTCACTGTCAACAGCGTTTATTTTCAGCAAACGTGTAAATATTTGTATGAATATAAGATTCAACAACTGACAAACTGAACAAGTTCCACAGACATGTGACTAACAAATGGAATAATCAAGTCAAAACAGTCAGTATCTGGTGTGGCCACCAGCTGCATTAAGTACTGCAGTGCATCTCCTCCTCATGGACTGCACCATATTTGCCAGTTCTTGCCGTGAGATGTTACCCCACTCTTCCACCAAGGCACCTGCAAGTTCCCGGACATTTCTGGGGGGGAATGGTCCTAGCCCTCCGATCCAACAGGTCCCAGACGTGCTCAATGGGATTGAGATCCGGGCTCGTTGCTGGCCATGGCAGAACACTGACATTTCTGCCTTGCAGGAAATCACGCACAGAACAAGCAGTATGGCTGGTGGCATTGTCATGCCAGGATGAGCCTGCAGGAAGGGTACCACATGAGGGAGGAGGTAGTCTTCCCTGTAATGCACAGTGTTGCGATTGCCTGCAATGACAACAAGCTCAGTCCAATGATGATGTGACACACTGCCCCAGACCATGACGGACCCTCCACCTGCAAATCGATCCTGCTCCAGAGTACAGGCCTCTGTGTAACGCTCAGTGAATCAGATCATCACGCCTGGTGAGACAAAACCTCGACTCGTCAGTGAAGAGCACTTTTTGCCAGACCTGTCTGGTCCGGCGACGTCTGGTTAGGACCTGCCTTACAAGCCCTCAGTCCAGCCTCTCTCAGCCTATTGCGGACAGTCGGAGCACTGATGGAGGGATTGTGCGTTCCTGGTGTAACTCGGGCAGTGGTTGTTGCCATCCTGTACCTGTCCCACAGGTATGATGTTCAGATGTACCGATCCTGTGCAGGTGTTGTTACATGTCTGCCACTGCGAGGACGATCAGCTGTCCATCCCGTCTCCCTGTAGCACTGTCTTAGGCTCTCACAGTACATACATTGCAATTTATTGCCCTGGCCACATCTGCAGTCTTCATGGCTCCTTGCAGCAAGGCTAAGGCATGTTCATGTAGATGAGCAGGGACCCTGGGTCAGTAGAAAGGCCTCTTTAGTGTCCTAAGTTTTCCTAACTGTGACCTTAATTGCCTACCGTCTAAGCTGGTAGTGTCTTAACGACCGTTCCACAGTTGCATGTTCATTAAATGTTTGTGGTTCGTTGAACAAGCATGGGAAAGTGTTTCACCCCTTTACAATGAAGATCTGTGAAGTTATTTGGATAATTTTGAAATGACAGGGTCCTGAAAAGGGACATTTCTTTTTTTGCTGAGTTTAGAAGGGATCATGTGAAAGCCCTACATGTAACAAGGCATGGAGGACTAGTGTACCTTCAGTGGAATGCAGGCATGGTCCTCCTCCAGATCCTTGAGGCAGATCTCCAGATGCAGCTCACCGGCTCCAGCGATAATGTGCTCTCCAGACTCCTCGATGATACACTGCACCATGGGGTCAGACTTGGCTAGACGCTTCAGGCCCTCCACCAGCTTAGGTAGGTCAGCAGGGTTCTTGGCCTCCACAGCCACTCTCACCACAGGGCTGACGCTGAATTTCATCACCCTCATGTTGTGGGCCTGCTCGAAGGTAGTGATGGTCCCGGTCTTCACCAGGTACTGGTCTACTCCAACCAGACCAACAATGTTCCCGCATGGCACGTCCTCGATGGGCTCAATGTAACGTCCCATCATCAGAATGGTCCTAATGAGGAACAGGGGAGAGTCAGTCAACTGTTCAATACTGGGCAAGAGCTTATACAGCATTTAAAATGTGCTACTCCCATGCATGCGCCTTGAGCTTACTGGATGGTCACAGATTTACATGGTTTTCATGGATTGCGAGAGACAAATTACAAAGTATGGCCATTAGAAGTGTAGCGTTCCAGAGTACCAACCTCTGAATTGGTTTGAGGTAGAGGTCCTCTTTCTTTCCAGGGGTGAAGTTTGGTCCCATAATGCGCACCTTTTGGCCGGAAGACACGCAGCCAGAGAAGACTCGGCCAAAGGCGTAGAAGCGACCCTTGTCGGTGGTGGGCACCATCTTGGAGATGTACATCATCAAGGGAGCCTTGGGGTCGCAGTTCTTGATACCTTAGAGGAGACAGTTGGGTTAACAGACCGGTATATGGTACTATCCATGTTTCCAGATGAGTGCCGATGAAGGAAAGAAGAGCGGTTGTAGTCTTACCCATGGCAGCTTCATCGTCACCAGGTCCTTCATAGAGCAGCTCACAACGGTACTTCTGGGCCGTGACGGGGGAGGGCAGGTGGATGGTGATCATCTGAAGCAGGGCCTCTCCGGCTGGCAGCCAGCGACGCATCACAGCCTTCAGCAAAGGCTTGCCCTCCTTCTCCTTGTCCTCATTGTCCAGCTTGATGTCCAGCTTCTCTATCAACTTGGCCGTCTCCTCCTTCTTGAAGTTCATGATGGCGTCAAACACCTATAGCAGAAACAGCTGTTAAACATAAAATGGGTGGACCATACAATAAAATACAGATGGCTCATATGGGGAGAGGTAACTATAGAATTGCCTTTGCCATGCGTCAGACTGCAGTTTAACATCACTGGACAATCAGGTCAAAGTGAAGAATGTATTAAGTCATCATTCATAGGCATGAAGCGCTAAAAGGCACAATACGAAACGCACTTTCCTGGTCAGATCTTATCGGTACATGGCTAGTATGTATCCCCTCACCTGACCTAATGCTAAACATGGTTAAAGTCATGTCTCCACTCACCTTGAAGATGGGGTCTAGGACGAGCTGAGAGAAGGTACGGGGGAGCTTCTTTCCATCAGGTCCGTTGGCAGACTTGCTGAACTTGCCAGTGGCTGGGTCGAAAAACCTGAAGGGGAAAAAAATATCACCATTTAACCTCACTAGGGTAGGGGGAAGCATTCTGAGTTTTGGATGAAAAGCGTGCCCAAAGTAAACTGCCTGCCAGTCAGGTCCAGAAGCTAGGATATGCATATAATTGGTAGATTTGGATAGAACACGCTTAAAGTTTCCAAAACTGTTAAAATAATGTCTGAGTATTACATAACAGATATGGCAGGCAAAAACCTGAGAAAACTCCACCCAGGAAGTGCTATTATTTTGAAACGTCTCTTTTCCATTGAAAGCCTATGCACCATACAAAGACTTATGACGCAGTTCACGATCTCTATGCCTTCCACAACATGTGGCCCGTCTTTATGGATTGTTTCAGGCTTTTACTCTGAAGAATTGGGGATAAACAGCACTTTCAATGAGTGGACAATGGAAATTTCCGGACACGAGTCCAGCGCGTGACCGGGAGCGCGCCTTTCTTGTTTCTCCTTTTCTATTGACGAAGCTTTTGTCCGGTTGAAATATGATCGATTATTCATGACAAAAACGACACGAGGATTGATTAAACATCGTTTGACATGTTTCTAAGAACTTTTACGGTACTTTATTGATTTTTCGCCTGTCTGTGACTGCTCTTTGTTCCAATGTATTACTGAACAAAACACCAGAAAAACAGAGGTTTTTGAATATAAAGAGTGACTTTATCGAACAAAACAAACATTTGTGTAACATGGAGTCTGAGTGCAACCATATGAAGACAAGTGATACATTTTAACGCTATTTCTGACTTTTGTTACTCCTCTTTTTGTCTGCTAACTGTTTGTAATGATTTGTCTGCTGGGCGCTGTTCTCAGATAATCGCATGGTTTGCTTTCGCCGTAAATTCTTTTTGAAATCTGACACCGTGGTTGGATTAACAAGAAGTTAATCTTTAAACCCATGTATAACACTTGCATGTTTCAGACATTTTTATAATGAGTATTTGTTTTTGAATTTGACACACTGCAATTTCACTGAATGTTGGCCAGGTGGGGCGGTAGCATCCCACACCACCTAGAGAGGTTAACTACACTGCAAACTGACAAGGCTTGACATGTACCAGGCAATCTGGCAGGAGCTAGTTCAGGAAAATGTGGCAGATGGTTACAACGTTGACAGTGACTGGTCCCTCACCTTTCACCCCACAGCTTCTTCATCATGTCCTCCACCTTCTTGCAGCGCTCTGCAGGTCCTAGTTGTGCATCACCCTTGGCAGCAAACTTCATCACGTACATTTCAGCAAACTGCTTCAGGGTGAAGGCCCATCCGTGGAGTCCCGACCCAAAGCCAACAGTTCCAATGACCGGGTCAATCTGTAAGAGAATAGTTATTACTACTAGGGCAGGGTTGATACCAAGCCAATAAACTAGAACTCCATTTCCAGAGAAACACTTTCAATATTCATGTAAACAGCAGTTTTGTCATTAGGTGCAAAACAGAACTGGAACAATGCCACAATTTCACAGGTGAATTGTCAATTTCTGACAAGGCATTGTACAGCCAACATAAGTAGCTTACCATGATAGCGCCCATGGGACCACTCTCATCCTCTCCGTAAGTGGCAATGATCACGTTGACATTCTCCACGATGCGCTGGAAGGTCTGGAACAGATCCTCTGGCTCCAGCTGCAGCTCCAGCAGGGCCCGGTCCATCTTGTTCATCATCAGCACGGGCTTGATACGCTCAGCAATGGCCTGCCTGAGCACGGTCTCTGTCTGCACACACACACCTGGGCAGGGACGGACAAGAGCAGATAGTGAGCTAAGAAAATGTTGAGAACAAATGGATTGGTTTGTTGACTGACTCCTACTCCTTTTTATAATATACCTCGTAATCATGGAACCTAGCATCAATATGACATCCTGTATGACAGATGTCTGAAAATAAAGAAATACTTGTTCACAAAAAGTATAGAACATGCCATCATTTTTTTACAGAAATGAAAGCATGATCGTGTCCGACATAACTAGGGCGCAAGTCGTCCTTACCTGACACGCAGTCCACAACAACCAGGGCTCCATCAGTGACACGGAGAGCGGCTGTGACCTCAGAGGAGAAGTCAACGTGGCCTGGAGAGTCAATCAGGTTGATGAGAAACCCAACGCCATCTTTGCACTGCTTGATGAAGGCCATGTCATTCTCAGAGAGTTCGTAGTACATGGAGATGGCACTGCAGTGGAAGAAAGTGTTAGTCCACTCAACTGCAAGCCAAAACCTCTCCTACTTCCGCCCAGTCAGAAGAAATGTTAATAGGCAATCGGCCAGGGGGACACTCACGTTGACTTGATGGTAATGCAGCGCTCCTGCTCGTCCTTTCGTGTGTCGGTGAAACGGGTCTCTCCAGCACGGGATCCTGCGATGATACCAGCCTTCGACACTAGTGAGTCTGTCAGGGTGGACTTACCATGGTCGACGTGCGCAATCACAGACATGTTACGGATGTTGGACTTCTTGTCCATGATGGCACGGATTTGGTCTACGGTAAAGTTCACCTACAGAGAGGGGGGGATTATTAATGTAGAGCTGTGATGATAAACTGAAAATTAGACATCAACCATACTGATCACTTACCACAGGCATTTTGCTAACGTCGCTCATTGAGACAAGTAGACTATACTTGGGAAATGTGAAGTTTAAAATGAAATAAGTTTGCTAATACATTTGATGGCTACAACCTAGGGCCGGGCTATATAAAATTATTTCAAATGTACGTTTTACGCAATATTCCAAATGCCTGTATCACAAAAGTCAAAGGTTCATTTCTCTCTCCGTTTTTATGAGTGTTTCTTTTGTCTCGTCCCCTTTAACAAGCAGTTTCAACACACTATTTACATTTGAGGTTTTATCCAACATAAAAATCGAGATATTTTAATAGAGATATTAACCTTTGTATCAATACCCTTTTAATGTCTCAACTCCCAAAATGTTGATCAGAGCAGACCCTACTAAGAGAGGAGTATCATTGGACAGGATTGTGGAAAATATATGCTCAGTTTCTGCTGCACGCAGCAGGCCTACCGTAATAGGCCTGGTAGTCGAGTAGTGCACACTGTGTTGTAGTGGGTACTGTGTTGTGAAAGAGTTATGAAAATGTAATGGCATGTAATATTTAACTGAATAACTGCCTGAACTTCATCAGGATAGGGGGCAGTATTTGGAAGTTTGGATGACTGAGGTGCCCAAAGTAAACTGCCTGGTACTCAGGCCCAGAAGCTAGGATATGTATATAATTGGTAGTATTGGATAGAAAACATTCTAAAGTTACCAAACTGTTAATATAATGTCGGAGTATAACAGAACTGATATGGCAGGCGAAAACCCACGGAGAATCCAAACGGAAAATAAACATTTTTTGAGCTCACTCATTGAAATGGCTGTCTATGGGAATATCAACGGAATACCTCCCAGATTGGAAGCCCTAGGAACTGCAGTAGATGTCAGTCTTTAGAAAGAGTTTCTGGTTAGTTTGTTGAAAAAAATGAGCCAGAATTGGTAGTTTTTCTAAGTGGCTCCCATTTTGGCTGTAGTATTGTGGCGTGCGTGGATGACAGTGCGCACGTAGTTATTTATCTCCGGTAATGAAAATACTATTCCCAGTCTTAAATTTGGTTTATTTACATATCAGGGTACCTGTGGAACGATTTGAAATGTTGTTTGACTTGTTTGGACGAAGTCTATTGGTAACTTTCAGGATTCATTTGTATGCATTTTGAACAAGGGAAACCAGTGGATTACTGAGTCAAGCGTGCCAACTAAACTGACTTTTTTGGGATATAAAGGACTTTATCAAACAAAAGGACCGTTTGTTATGTAGCTTGGACCCTTGGGATTGCAAACAGGAAGAGCTTCAAAGGTAAGTGATTTATTTTATCGTCATTTCTGACTTTCGTGACGCCTCTGCTTGTTCGGAATTTTTTTGTAATGCTATTGTATGCGGTGTGCTGTCTTAAAATAAATCGCATGGTATGCCTTCGCTGTAAAGCATTTTTGAAATCTGACAAAGCGGCTGGATTAACAAGTAGTTAAGCTTTTAAACGATGTAAGACACTTGTATTTTCATGAATGTTTAAAACCTCTTGGCTCTACCCATCCCGGAGCGTTGTCATCAACTACATTAATTAGCATAACGCAACGGACAAAAAAAAAAACTTTCCTAGAAAATATTCATGAAATACAGTGAAACACAGTTTAACCTTTTGTTAATCACCTTGTCATCTCAGATTTTGAAATGATGCTTTACAGCCAAAGCAAGACAAGCATTTGTGTAAGTTTATCGATAGCCTAGCATAGCGCCTAGCTAGCAGCAGGCAACCTGGTCACGAAAATCAGAAAAGCAATCCAATTAAATAGTTTACCTTTGAAGAGCTTCGGATGTTTTCACTCACTAGACACCTAGTTAGATAGCAAATGTTCCCCTTTTCCAAAAAATATGTATTTTTGTAGCTGAAATAACTCCGTTAGTTCTTCACGTTTAGCTGAGAATTCGACCGGAAATTGCAGTCACGACAACGCCGAAAAATATTACAAATTAGCTCCATAATATCGACAGAAACATGGCAAACGTGGTTTATAGTCAACCCTCAAAGTGTTTTTCAAATATCTATTCGATAATATATCAACCAGGACAGCTGTATTTTCAGTAAGACCGGGAGGAAAAATAGCTACCTCCATCTATTACGCAAGAATTACTCTGAGAGCCCTCAGCCGGACACTTACGCAATCTAGTCGCTTACACTCATTCTTCAACATAAAGGCGCAAAACTACGTCAAAATGCTGTAGACACCTTGGGGAATACGTAGAAAAAGGAATCTGGTTGATAGCCCATTCACTGCTCAATAGGGACGCAGAGCTTTCAAAACATGAGTCACTTCCTTATTTGATTTCTCAGGCTTTCGCCTGCAATATCAGTTCAGAAAAGCTAGTCAACACAGCGAACAATCACTTCAAACAAGCTGGAAAGAGTGCAAACTAGCACTTAATTTCATTTTATGTTTTCACATTTAGTTGTATATTTCCATAAAAATGATGACAGCCGATTCGTGATTTCGACTGGCTGGGAAACGCTGCCTGCCTGTCTGTCTCATCCCGACACATTCATTACTATGGGACACCTGGAGATCAAATTTGAATATTGAAACAGGTTTATACAAATTTCCACGGTTGAAAACAATGTTAGTCCAAAAGAAATGTGAGAATGTCTAGATGCTTTTTATAGTGGAGATCATGTTTATAAATTGCCTGGCTGGGCTGATATGGAACAGTAAATAGGCCTTTTTAAAGTCATTGATTTAGCAGGTGGTAACTTGTGGAATAGACACCGGCTGCAATGTGGTTTTAACCAATCAGCATTCAGGATTAGACCCACCCATTGTATAAACCCATTATGTAGGGAGGTCTAACAAAAGATATGAGAATGGCTGATTCTGCATGGCTATAAACCGTTGAATGCAGTACCATTAGAACAGACATGACGCACTGAAAGCTGATGCACTGGGGCCTGGGCATGCAGACAGTAACGAGTATACTTGCCGGTTAGCTGACAGAGCTTTATTGGCCAACTTCATGCTTTAAATCATTCAATGCTAGGCAATCAAAAACAGTAAACTGCCGTAAATGGTGCGTATAGGTTGGCAAGGTGCACCGGGTGGAAAATTTGACTAGCCATCACAAAAGTTGACTCTCGAGTGTGCTACTAAGTTAATTAAGCAATTAGGCCTGAGGTGGTGTGGTATATGGCTAATATACCACAGCTATGGGCTGTTTGTTAAGCATGACAAAACGCAGAGTGCCTGGACACAGCCCATGGCCGTGGTATATTGGCCATATCACAAACCAAAGGTAACTAACATAATTAGACCAGTAAAAATAAATGTTTAGTCATACCCATGGTATTCGGTCTGATATACAGTGGTGTAAAGTACCTAAGTAAAAATGTTTTAAACAACTACTTAAGTAGTTTTTTGTGTATCTGTACTTTACCATTTATATTTTGGACTACTTTAACTTCACTACATTCCTAAAGTAAATTATGTACTTTTTACTCCATACATTTTACCCGACAGCAAAAAGTACTAGTCACAATTTGAATGCTTAGCAGTACAGGAAAAAAGCCAAATTCATACACGTATCAAGATAATGTCCCTGGTCATCCCTACTGCCTCAGATCTGGTGGACTCACTAAACAGAAATGCTGCCTTTATAAATTATGTATGAGTGTTGAGTGTGCCCCTGGTTTGCTAAATATAAGCACATTTTTGTATAGCGTTTACTTTCCCTCAAGTATGACAATTTAGTATTTCTTCCACCACTGCACAAATCTGATACCTTTAGACTCTCAAGTAGTATTTTATTGGGTTAATTTCACTTTAGTAATTTTATAAAAGGTATCTTTACTTTCACACAAGTATCACAATTGAGCACCCCACCCAATCTGTTGATATACCGCGGCTGTCAGCCAATCAGCATTCAGGCCTCGACGACCCAGTTTATACCTTAGAAATCTACGTAACCGGTGAACGATCAGACAAAAGTAGGCCTCGATGCAATCGGCAGAAAAATATAAACGTCAGCTTATTACACCTGGCTGCCATTTAATACCACCAAGTAGCGGGATAGCGAGTCATATAGACAAAACACCAGCTGTTTCTGAATAGTAAACCGAACAGATTTAAACTCGAGAGCATAGCCATTAAGGGTAGACCGTCATTGTAAATAAGAATGTGTTCTTAAACTGACTTGCCTAGTTAAATAAAGGTTATAAAAAAATAAGACATGAGTTATTGCGAAGAGACGACGCTTTGACAGCGCAGCCTGAATAGGCCACGTATACACACAGCTAGCTTTTATGACATGCCGGCATCCTGAACATAGCGTTCGTTTATTAACCTTGGCCAGTTAACAAGCAAACCTCGGACAAACAATTTGTAAACATAACACATACAGCGTTACCTCTTAACGTTTGAGTCACTGGATATGGGACCAATACTAGAAGTGCTAGACATGACAATCGACCGCTAAGGGTTCAAAGCCACTGACCGGCACTTCAACACTTAAGATTCATGCTAGAACCTCATTTTAAAGGACATTACAGGTAAAGGTGGCCTCTGGCATCATCAAAACAGCGGGAAAACTGGCATAGTTGGGACCATTTGGGTGTCTGCACTACTGTGCAGAAAGAGGTCTGTTCACACAAATTGGGTGCCATTTTGTTCAAAGCCCAAGTAACCACATACCATCTATCTCCTTAGTGTCAGACATTTGACACTTTAATGTTATGACTGAAGTAGCAGAACACATGATTATACTATACTACTATTCCAAAAAACGAAAATACTTATCCAACTCACCATTTTGACGGATGGTTAAGGATTCGCTTCGTGGAAAAAGAGTCACGAAATTTTACACTGCCCACCTCTCGAGGGCATAGGCAGGGAAGAGAGTGTTTACGTCAACAGGCACGGTTTTATACTGCCCACGTGCTGCGTAAGGACGCAAAGTCTTGACGAGCAGTCTACTGAGACAGAGACGTGCGTTGTTTTGGCATTTTGTGACAGAAGAAACAAACACTTTCTCTGATGACCATGTGTAGCATTTTACACTGGTGGGCAATGGCCTACAAGCATTGACGAATAATTATACTTCTACGAAATTAGGCTGAATTAACGTCAAACAGTCATCGCTAGAGGGTTCCTTACGTGCCACACCCAGGTACAACAATAGACGTTTCACTGCACACATCTTCCCTCGCCCTACCTGACTAGCCCAACCAACCGTTTATGACGTGAAACGAATAACAGTGCTATCTGACGGATGGTTGGTCTATGACCTGACCTGACCTTGTAGTCAGAACTTCAGAAATTGTTGAACTACAGTTACTTTAGCAATATATATTTGAGCAGTTCGGCAGTATCTTATAGGTGTAGTGGAATCTCAAGTATGTTTATCCATGTAAATTATACCCAAAGAAAATGCACTTCTATTTGTTTTGACCTCAATCACAAACAAAAATATTTAGATTGGATTTTAAATCAAATATCTTTCCCATTCATTTTGCATTGAGGCCAGCATGTTAGGGTAGCTCTAATGCAGATAAAAGGGAAGCGATAGATTAGAGTACACAATTTGAATTTGATGAAATATCCCATGTAAAGTGAAAGCTATGGAAAAAGCTATGGAAAAATGTCGTAGCTTTAATTCAAACAATGTCTTGTTATTATTGCCATCCCACTGTCAAGGTCTGCCAGTTGTCACGCTAATTGGTCAAGTCATCCAGCAGGTGGTGCCTCTTTGCTGAGTTCAGACCTCATTCTGCATCACTAGCGAGTTCCGACTACATTCTAACTCTCAACCTGAAGTGCCATAAAACAGTGTGTGAAAGCTATGGAAAAATGGCTTTGCTGTAATTCAAACAATGTCTTGTTAATATTCCACTCCCACAGTGAAGGTCGGCCAGTTGCCACGTCACTTGTTCAAGTCATCCAGCAGGTGGTGCCTCTGTGCTGAGTTCAGACCTCCTGCATCACTAGTGAGTTCCAACTACATTCTAACGCTCAACCTGAAGTGCCATAAAACACTGGTGTTACCTAAGGTATTATCTAAAGGTAGTACAGTAAAACATAGATTTATACAACAGAATGTCCTGTTCCATACCCAAAAGGCCATTATAGGGCAAAAGGTCACGTGCCATTGTTAGAGCTGTTTAAGGAGCTTGACATACAATACCAGTCAAAAGTTTGGACACGCCTACTCATTCAAGGGTTTTTCTTTCTTTCTTTTTTATTTTCTACATTGTAGAATACTAGTGAAGACATCAACACTATGAAATAAAACATATGGAATCATGCAAAAAAGTGTTTAAACAAATCAAAATAGATTTTATATTTGAGATTCTTCAAAGTAGCCACCCTTTGCCTTGATGACAGCTTTGCACACTCTTGGCATTCTCTCAACCAGCTTAATGAGGTAGTCACCTGCAATGCTTTTTCAACAATCTTGAAGGAGTTCCCACATATGCTGAGCACTTGTTGGCTGCTTTTGAATACTTTTAGATTTACTTCCACTGAGATGGAGACATCTGGTCAATATGATGAGGCGTGCATCACGCTGATATTCAAAACATTGTATGTGATTGAAATTCCACATTGTGTATTGGACGGTCACAAGACGCAGGCCTCCTAACTGTCCCTAGAATTTCTAAGCAAACAGCTGGAGGCAGGGTTTTCTCCTATAGAGCTCCATTTTTATGGAATTGTCTGCCTACCCATGTGAGAGATGCAGACTCGGTCTCAACTTTTAAGTCTTTATTGAAGACTCATCTCTTCAGTAGGTCCTATGATTGAGTGTAGTCTGTCCCAGGAGTGTGAAGGTGAACGGAAAAGCACTGGAGTAACGAACTGCCCTTGCTGTCTCTGCCTGGCTGGTTCCCCTCTCTCCACTGGGATTCTCTGCCTCTAACCCTATTTCAGGGGCTGAGTCACTGGCTTACTGGTGCTCTTCCATGCCGTCCCTAGGAGGGTTGTGTCACTTGGATGGGTTGAGTCACTGACGTGATCTTCCTGTCTGGGTTGGCGCCCCCCCCCCTTGGGTTGTGCCGTGGTGGAGATCTTTGTGGGCTATACTCGGCCTTGTCTCAGGATGGTAAGTTGGTGGTTGAAGATATCCCTCTAGTGGTGTGGGGGCTGTGCTTTGGCAAAGTGGGTGGGGTTATATCGTCGGACGGGGCCACAGTGTCTCCCGACCCCTCCTGTCTCAGCCTCCAGTATTTATGCTGCAGTAGTTTATGTGTTGGGGGGCTAGTGTCAGTCTGTTATATTTGGAGTATTTCTCCTGTCTTATCCGGTGTCCTGTGTGAATTTAAGTATGCTCTCTCTAATTCTTTCTTTCTTTCTCTATCTCGGAGGACCAAGAGGCCTAGGACCATGCCTCAGGACTACCTGGCCTGATGACTCCTTGCTGTCCTCAGTTCACCTGCTTATGCTGCTGCTCCAGTTTCAACTATTCTGCCTGCGGCTATGGAACCCTGACCTGTTCACCGGATGTGCTACCTGTCCCAGACCTGCTGTTTTCAACTCTCTAGAGACAGCAAGAGCGGTAGAGATACTCTGAATGATTGGCTATGAAAAGCCAAATGACATTTACTCCTGAGGTGCTGACCTGTTGCACCCTCGACAACCACTGCGATTATTATTATTTGACCCTGCTGGTCATCTATGAACATTTGAACATCTTGACCATGTTCTGTTATAATCTCCACCCGGCACAGCCAGAAGAGGACTGGCCACCCCTCATAGCCTGGTTCCTCTTTAGGTTCCTTCCGGCCTTTCTAGGGAGTTTTTCCTTGCCACCGTGCTTCTACACCTGCATTGCTTGCTGTTTGGGGTTTTAGGCTGGGTTTCTGTACAGCACTTTGAGATATCAGCTGATGTAAGAAGTGCTTTATAAATACGTTTGATTTGATTTCTGATGATTGGGCGAGAAGTTGAACGCAGACTGCTTATGATTGTGCATAGACCAAGACTGTTCAAAACCATTCAGAGTGACCAAGAGAGTACCCAGTAATCTGCTCTGACTCAGTCTGCAAATGCTCTCTTTTTTTTCAAGTATCATTTGGACCAAACAGATGCTCAACGTTCATGTTCTTGATCTCCATTTCTGCTCCATTAACAGTGTCGTTCGGTCCTTTACATCCAGCCACTTGCTTTAGACTCACACTCACAGTTGCTTTTGACTCAGTTACTTGTCTTCATTTTTTAAATAAAATAATTTTTGCAAAGACTGTATTGTAGCAATTGGATGAATGCTTTAAACAAACAACACGTGAACGTTTGCTTGTAGCTTGTAGGAGCAATGACCGGTTACGTCAGGTTATATTCATGAGGGTAATCCCAAAGCCCCAGAGTCTGAGAGTAGTCATAGCTATATTGCTTTTCAGATGTTGTAACAATGTACAAGTGGAACTTGCAGGCTAAGAACAGGGTTTTAACCTTTGGACCCATTCCCCATCAGATAGAGGAGCAATAATGATTATGTAATGCTGCCACAATATGAAGACCATCATGGTTATTGGCAGTGATCTAATTGCAAATTGAAGACACAGGACAGTGACAGACGAAAGGAAAGAGTGACAGATATTGTAAGTGATACTCTGAGTAAGGAGAGATAAAGGGTCAGGCTTTTTGGACATAATAGAAAATGAAGACATTGACAGCTCACATGAGACGGAAGAGAAATAGTGTCTGATAGGAGAACAATGAAATGTAATCTGTTTTATGAGAAATATGAATAAATGGTACATAGCTTCTCTACTGTATGTGCTTTATTAGCATATAGACGTTGGAGAAATAGCTCTGTCACTATCGAGATGTTCAGACTAATAGCCTTGCCAAAATAATCTACCATCAACTTTTTAATGACATTCGTAAGGCCTTCTGATATATATTTTGAGAACAGAAACAGACAAATCAGTTTTGGACATTAAAACACTGAGAGTGTCAGTTCATTCCTTTTTCTATTTTCCATGCAGAGTCACCATTCCAGTCTGGGATATTTGCATCTGTCTTTATTGCAACTAAAATGGGAACACGATTGAATGTATTTTAGAAAAGTGGACACATCAAAATATCCCCATGGGTTGTTTGTTATTGATTTATGCCTATGCTGCAGTCCTAGGCCTTAGTCATAAGCCCAACTGAATCCCAGTAATAACAACAGGTGGAGCCTTCCAAATGCAGAAAGAACAACTTCCTGGAGATCTACATATTTTTTTTTTTGGGGGGGGGGGGATTTTGAGAGTTTTTTTTCTGGTCAGACTTGAATGAATTGATCGATTTAAATCAGTTATTTGTATGAACAAATACTGATTAGGTTATAAAAGCAGTATTTCATTTTCATGGGGATTGTTTCAAATGGATACATCTTATCATATAGTGCATTGATTACTTTAATGAGCTCAGAACTGTTTGCTAATGAAGATTGTTAGAGCAGATTTGGACATATTTGTATAAAAGACTGAACATACTGAAATATTAGGAACGTACATTTATGATTTATATTTACCTGATTCAGGTTTATTCATTTGTTAGTGTAATTCAGTTTTTGGCCCCCTCTTGCCCATTCATTGTATTGTGGTAAGTGTGTTAGGATAAGGGCAGGAAGTTGGGCCTTCAGGGGGGGGGGGGTTTGAACATACATACAGACAGGTCATGTTATGTATTTTCCATATCAAGTATTCTATGCTTTAAGTTTATTGGAGAATCATTTCTTTGTTAGATATAAGAAGAATAATTTTTTTTGTTGCACCATATCCCTGGATGTCATTGAATGTTTGGCAGTTTCGAAACCTTGAGTGTGGACTGTTTGCGTACCAGTGGCTATGGTAAAGAGGAAAGGAAGCCACTACAAGGATGTTCAATCAAGCTCTCATTGACAGGCCATAAAGAGCATCTCTATACCGTATGAATTAACTAACATCACACAGAAACTGTGTCAAAGGGTACCCTCATTCCCTGTCAATCTGCTATCAAACACAACAAGAGGATAGGAAAGTATAAACTCTGATCTATTCATCCATTCATCCATGAAGGTTCTTTTCTAGACAGACAGACTTTCCTTAGTTGTCAGTCTTTCCCTGGCAATCAAATCTTTACAAACTAGCCAATGGGATGACAGCCCTGGAGTTGATTACTGGGTGTGCTGTGTTGGAGTTTAAACTTTGGACCTCAGAACAAGAGCAGGGAGATACAGTAGAGACATGGTAATCTGGAACAGAGCTCCTTCACAACAAAGGAAACAGAACACTTAACTGGATTTGTCTTATTTTGGGGAGTTCTGTCCTGTGCCACCCTAGTGCTGAAATTATGGACCACTATTCAGACCAGGTAACAGGGCCCATGTCTTAGTTTCTGTGTTTGTAGTGTCTCCTGGTTAATTTGTTTAGTAATTTATGTTATTAGGGCAGCCAAGGTATATGTATCGTCAAACAAGTTCAGAGGAGGTAACACACTGTATCTACATGCCAGTGAATGGGGGTGGGTGCTTTGTGTAGTCTATAAAGGAATATGGGTGCTTGTGTAGTCTACAAAGGAATATGGGTGCTTTGTGTAGTCTACAAAGGAATATGGGTGCTTTGTGTATTCTACAAAGGATTATGGGTGCTTTGTGTAGTCTACAAAGGAATATGGGTGCTTTGTGTAGTCTACAAAGGAATATGGGTGCTTTGTGTAGTCTACAAAGGAATGTGGGTGCTTTGTGTAGTCTACAAAGGAATATGGGTGCTTTGTGTAGTCTACAAAGGAATATGGGTGCTTGTGTAGTCTACAAAGGAATATGGGTGCTCGTGTAGTCTACAAAGGAATATGGGTGCTTGTGTAGTCTACAAAGGAATATGGGTGCTTTGTGTATTCTACAAAGGATTATGGGTGCTTTGTGTAGTCTACAAAGGAATATGGGTGCTTTGTGTAGTCTACAAAGGAATGTGGGTGCTTGTGTAGTCTACAAAGGAATATGGGTGCTTTGTGTAGTCTACAAAGGAATGTGGGTGCTTTGTGTAGTCTACAAAGGAATATGGGTGCTTTGTGTAGTCTACAAAGGAATATGGGTGCTTGTGTAGTCTACAAAGGAATATGGGTGCTCGTGTAGTCTACAAAGGAATATGGGTGCTTGTGTAGTCTACAAAGGAATATGGGTGCTTGTGTAGTCTACAAAGGAATATGGGTGCTTTGTGTAGCCTACAAAGGAATGTGGGTGCTTGTGTAGTCTACAAAGGAATATGGGTGCTTGTGTAGCCTACAAAGGAATATGGGTGCTTGTGTAGTCTACAAAGGAATATGGGTGCTTTGTGTAGCCTACAAAGGAATGTGGGTGCGTTGTGTAGCCTACAAAGGAATGTGGGTGCTTGTGTAGCCTACAAAGGAATGTGGGTGCTTTGTGTAGCCTACAAAGGAATGTGGGTGCTTTGTGTAGCCTACAAAGGAATGTGGGTGCGTTGTGTAGCCTACAAAGGAATGTGGGTGCGTCGTGTAGCCTACAAAGGAATGTGGGTGCGTTGTGTAGCCTACAAAGGAATGTGGGTGCGTCGTGTAGCCTACAAAGGACTAGTCTTACACTTTTCTCCTTTCAAATGAATCAGAACTAGATCAACTTAATTTAACTCACGCATTGAAAGGCATAGTCAAATTGATTTTTTAGATAGGAGTGCCATGAGATAATGGTAATAAAAAGCATTAGTCCTGGGTATTATTGCTTTTACAGCCATCCTGTAAGGCTCTTTGTATGTTGTCTCTCAGTTGTTCATGTAAAGCAACATGTCATTAAGTGGCCTGTTCTGTTCCAGGGTTGCGACGGGATTGAGCTGCTTGATTTGCTGTTTGATCAAAACAATGGCATCCTCCGTCATGAGGAGATGGGACACCATGACAACCATGCCTGGCCAATCCACGAGCCAAACGTGAGTGGAGTGAAATATCTAACTCTGTGATTTTTATCCTGCAGTGTTTTTAAAATGTCCCCTTACCTGTGTCTACTACGTGATTCACATGTCTAGCCTGCCATTCTCAACCACTCTCTCCAGTTTGGCTGTACAATAATTATCACATTTGGTATGTCATTTGGCAGGTGTGTCCAGCAGAGCAACAAAGCGAGGACTTCCTGAATGCCCTCCTGAGTGGCAGTGGCTCAGTGTCGGGGTCCCCCCTGTGGTCTCCCTCTCCTAGTGACAGTGGCATCAGTGAGGACCCGCACTCGGATCAGATGGACAGCCCCCAGCGCCCTGAGAGCCCTCCCATGGAGCCCCACTTCATCCCCCCTCAGCCACAAACCAAGGTCGCCCTGGATGCCAACTTCTCCATTGATATCAGTAAGACAAAGCTGGCACAAATTACTAAGCACAGAAAGTATAACAAAAACTTGGTTTAAAGTTTCATGGTAAAAAGAAGCAACAGAGGCAATTACATGATTACGTCATGTGGAATATGTGATTAAGTATTGCAATTTGTTAATGTCAAACATTGGAACAGAAGTTCATCCTTTGAAAGCAACACAGTCTGTGTTCTTATGCTCTATGTATTCATTAGGCAAAGGCCTACATTGTCTCAGTATCAACACATACACAGACAAATGATGGCACTTCTGTCTGGTCCCATCACGTCTCTCTGTGTGGTTACAGATGGCTGGGACTCAGGCTTCTACCCAGGCAGGACTGGGGGGACAGAGTGTTCCTCTGATGCACACACAACCCAGCTGTCTTCTGGCTTCCCCCTCACTGTCAAGGACCTACTGCTCTCTGGCACATCTGATCCGGTGAGTGATGATGAAGGGTGTGTTTGTGTGCGCTTGGGGGGAGTGTGTCTGTAATTGTTTGTATATAGGTGAGTGAGTGTGTTGGAGTAGAGAGAAATGGGTTAGAGGGGTAAAGTCATTCTATAAAAATCAGGCAATGTAATTGGCATGAGCAATGCATGAAATGAGAGGGATCGAGGGCTATGCTGTCTGCCGTGTAACTCTGCACTCCCTCCATTCACTCTGAAAATCCCATTGCAGCTGGCCACTGGTTGTGATGCTGTATGTATGACTTACTGTATTAACATTTTCATCTCACTTCCAGCCCCCACAGCATTCCCAACAGTCCTTCCAAGAGTTGATTCTTAATGAGGATGAGAAAAAACTGCTGGCCAAGGAGGGGGTGACTCTTCCTAGCCAATTACCTCTCACAAAGGTCAAACTTTTTTGCACACTTTGCAACTTCACAGAACAACTTATGGCTCTTGAGTATTACCAAAGTGTGTAAACACGTTAAATATGTACTTCCTTTGTCTGTTTCTATTAGTATGAGGAGAGGATTCTGAAGAAAATTCGCAGAAAGATCCGGAATAAGCAGTCGGCTCAGGAGAGCAGGAAGAAGAAAAAGGAATATATTGATGGTCTGGAGAGCAGGTACTGGCAATAGGCACTAAATAAATGGATAAGGCAGGGACTCACAGACCTCAATTCAAAGTAGACATGATCAATTCTGACTAGAACTGCCTAAAATCGATAAAGCACTTCTACAAACTAACAAGATATTTGGAACATGTCACAGGGTGCTGAGCACAATAAGTTAAAATCAAAGGTCCAATGCAGCCATTTTTATCTCAATATCAAATAATTTATAGATAATTAAGTACCTTTCTGTGATTGTTTTCATTTAAAATGGTAAAAAATAAAGACATAACTTCTTAGCAAAGAGCAATTTCTGAGTGTGGAGGGGAAAACTAAAAACAAGCTGTTATTGGCAAAAAGGTTTGGAAGTCACGTTCTTATTCTTCAGGCTAGGGTCTATTTTTCTCTAGTTCCTGTCTGACTGACATGCCCAAGTAAACTACCTGTTGCACAGGCCCTGAAGCCAGGATATGCATATAATTGGTATCATTGGAAAGAACACACTCTGAAGTTTGTAGAAATGTTAAAATAATGTAGGAGGCTATAACACAATACATATGGTAGGAGAAAATCCAAAGAAAAACCAACCTGATTTTTTGTTGTTGAGAGAGCCCATGCTTTTACAATGGAAAGTATAGGGGCATATCCAAATCCAGCTCCCAGTTTGCAATTCCTATGGCTTCCACTAGATGTCAACAGTCTTTATTCAAGGTTTCAGGCTTGATTCTTCCAAAACGACAAAGGTTAATGACTTGGAAATTTGTGTATGCGCGAGAGACAAAGAGGATGCACACCTGCTAATATCGGTTTCCTATTGAACATACTTCTTTCCATATTAAATATTATAGTTTAATGACATTTTAGTGTATCTGAGGATTATTTAGAAATGTGTTTTGACTTGCTTTAACAAAGTTTAGCAGTAGCTTTTTAGATTCCTTTCTCTGCATGTTGAAAAAGTGGATTACTCAAATCGATGGTGCCAACCAAACAGACTTTTTGGGATATAAAGAAGAATTTTATCTAACAAAATGACACCACATGTTTTAGCTGGGTCCCTTTGGATGACAAATCAGAGGAAGATTTTCAAAAAGTAAGTGAATATTTAATTTCTATTTGTGAATTTATGAAACCTGTGCTGGTGGATAAATATTTTGATGTGGGGCGCCATCCTCAAACAATCGTATGGCATGCTTTCGCTGTAAAGCCTATTGTAAATCGAACAGTGGAGTTAGATTAACAAGAATTTAAGCTTTTAACCGATATAAGACAGTTGTATGTACCTAAATGTTTAATATCCATCATTTTTATGATTATTTATTTGAAATGCGTGCACTCCATTGACTTTACAGTGTCCCATAACTTTTTGGAGGTAGAGCTACAAGATGCAAATTTCTGTTTGAAAAATCTAGCCTTTGCTTTCCTAACTGACTGTGTGTATTGGTTCCTGACTTCCCTGAAAAGTTGCATATCGTGGGGACGATTCGATGCTAGTGCAGTATGCCACAGGATGTTTTTGTGCTGGTCGAGGGCAGTCAGGTCTGGAGTGAACCAAGGGCTATATCTATTCTTAGTTCTACATTTTTTGAAAGGGGCATGCTTATTTATGATGGAGAGGAAATTACTTTTAAAGAACAACCAGGCATCCTCAACTGACGGGATGAGGTCAATATCCTTCCAGGATACCTGGGCCAGGTCGATTAGAAAGGCCTGCTTGCAGAAGTGTTTTAGGGAGCATTTGCCAGTGATGAGGGGACTAGACCCCTAATGAATGCAGGCAATGAGGCAGTGATTGCTGAGATCCTGATTGAAAACAGCAGTGGTGTATTTGGAGGGCAAGTTGGTCAGGATAATATCCTTGAGGGTGCCCATGTTTACGGATTTATGGTTGTACCTGGTGGGTTCCTTGATAATTTGTGTGAGATTGAGGGCATCTTGCTTAGATTGTATGGCGGACGGGGTGTTAAACATATCCCAGTTTAGGTCACCTAACAGAACGAACTCTGAAGATAGATTGGGGGCAATCAATTCACATATGGTGTCCAGGGCACAGCTGGGAGCTGAGGGGGGTCTATAACAGGTGGCAACAGTGAGAGACATATTTCTGGAGAGATTAATAAAAAAAAATAGAAGCTCAAAACGTTTGGGCATAGACCTGAAAAGTATAACAGAACTGCAGTAGATTGCAACTCCTCCCCATTTGGCAGTTATATCTTGATGGAAAATGTTGTAGTTGGGTAGGAAATCTCAGAATCTTTGGTGGCCTTCCTAAGCCAGGATTCTGACACGGCAAGGACATCAGGTTTGGCGGAGTGTGCTAAAGCAATGAGTAAAACAAACTTAGGGAGGAGGCTTCTAATGTTAACATGCATGAAACCAAGGCTTTTACGGTTACAGAAGTCAACAAATGAGAGCACCTGGGTTAACCTGGGTTACATCACCCGAAGAACAGAGGAGGAGTAGGATGAGGGTACGGCTAAAGGCTATTAAAACTGGTCGTCTACTGCGTTGGGGACAGAGAATAAAAGGAGCAGATTTCTGGGCGTGGTAGAATAGATTCAGGGCATAATGTACAGTGGAGTTAAACCTAGGCATTGAGTGACGATAAGAGAGGTTGCATCTCTCTGGAGGCACTAGTTATGCTAGGTGAGGTCACCCCATGTGTCATGTCTTGTCATATTATGTCTTGTTCCTGTTCTTTCTCTTCACTCTGTCTCCCTCTGCTGGTCGTATTAGGCTACCTTCTCTTTCTCTCCTCCTCCAGCTGTTCCTCATCTCCTCTAACTACCTCGTTCACCCTTTTCCCACCTGTTCCCTTTTTCCCTCTGATTAGGTCTCTATTTCTCTCTCTGTTCCTGCTTCTTTCTTTGTCAGATTCTCGTTTGAGTTTCTCATGCCAGAACCAAACTATCGTCTTGTTTGCTTCACCCTTGTCCCATCCTGTCGGACTCTGCCTGTTCTTCTGATGCTACGTGTGATCAGGTACCTCTGTCCGCTACGACCCGCGCCTACCCAGTGAGACCAGCAGTCTGTCGCCGCAACCCAGCTATTCTCCTCTGCTGCTAAGAAGGGGACTCTTTTGTAAATATCAGAAGGACTTTCTGTTTCATTTGTCGCCCTCTCTGAGGGTTGTCTATTTTGCCATTTTCTACATCTGAAGAGGATCTATGTCTTCCCTGTGTTTTTACATTAAAGGACTCTGTTTTTGTTAAATCGCTTTTGGGTCCTCACTCAAGTGCACAACACCATGTATGGGAGGCGGGACAAAAGAGGTATCTGAGGCATGTTGAGTGGGGCTAGGGGCTCTGCAGTAAAATAAAACAATGATGACTTCCCTAAACAACAGTATACAAGGCATATTGACATTAGAGAGAGACATAAAGCAAGGCATAAAGCAATCACAGTTGTTGATTGGGAAAGCTAGCTAAGACAACGGGTAAGACAGCAACAGCTAATCAGCTAAGACAACAACAGGTAAAATGGTGATGAATGGGCAGAGAGGGTCAGTTAACTGCACACTGGGCCTGAGTTCGAGGCTGGGGCAGACAGATAAACAAAACAAACAAAATGGAGTCCCGTGATTATTGAGCAGGCCAGCAGGCATCCGCTATGTAGCCAGGTGATCATAGGGTCCAGTGAACATCAATAGATGAAACAGGGAAGTCGTTACTACGCTGGCAAGCAGGAGACACGGCGTTCATAAAGTTAGCAGGTCGGCGCTAGCAGAAGCGTCTTCATTGACTCAGAAGTGTTTATCCCTTTACACTTGTGTGTATAAGGTAGTAGTTTTGGAATTGTTAGGTTAGATTACTTGTTGGTTATTACTGCATTGTCGGAACTAGAAGCACAAGCATTTTGCTACACTCGCATTAACATCTGCTAACCATGTGTATGTGACAAATAAATTTGATTTGATTATCCAGGGTAAAAGCGGCTGGTGTCTGAGCTAGAGGTAAAAGCCGCTAGCAGTGGCTAACAATTACTAAATAGCTAGTAGCTAATTAGCTGGTTAGAATCTGATGACTAGCTTCTGATAGAGTTTCTAGCTATAAGGTCTACAAATAGCGGATCCGTATCACATTGGGTAAGACGTGTTGCCGGAAGGTATTTCTAATTTAAAAATGGAAAAAGAAACAGTGTGTGAAAGCTCAGACACACTGGTAGGATTGTCAAACGTTTGCGTGCCAACAATACTTAGCACCTCTGAACAGAGTGTCGGCAGTCAATCCTTATTGTGTTCACACAGCAAAGACCTTGGAAGTCGTCAGCCACTCAGCCATGTAAAATACTCCAAACCAGAAGGTGTCAATAGCGTTGTTTGGCAATGCATATCCGTGCGTATTGCCTGTGGTCTAGATTCCAAGCTATCTGTGCTAATGTTTCTATTTTGTAGAAAGCCCTTGTTGGTACTAACCAGATGGCCACAGCTAGATAACTACCTGGCAAAACGATGAAGAAACAATTAAATTCACTCTCCATAATCCCAAACCGCCAGTGCCAGCCCATAGCCAAATGTTTCACTAGCTAGCTAATGTTAGCATATTCGCTAGCTAGCACAAAATAGCTCCAAATAGCTAGCTTAGGACACTGCAAAAACTCACTAGCTAACACTGGCAGCTGTTTCATGGAAACTAGCTAATCCATTGTGATTTAATTATAATGGCAATACTAGCTACAGTGTTTAGATAGCTTGGAGAAAGTATTTAGTGTTGTGTGCATTGCGTCTGTGCACTTAGCTAGCTCCCATCCCATAGTCTATATTGTATATGAAGTGTGACTGGCTCATCCGTGGATGTACGGGGTATGTGCTCTCTGATTGGATCTAAGTTAAGTTGTTGGCCGCTGACGAGCATTGCGATTCTACAAGTAGAATCGGTAGGTTTGTCGCTACAGGGTCGGCCCGCAGCATGTCCAACTTTAGTTCTAGCAAGAGATAGAACGGCCTCCCACTGTGATATGTACTTATCGGCAGTCTATCGGTAATGAGATTCTTGATGTGTTTCTGCTTAAGTTGCGTGGCACAGAGAAACTTCACAGTGCCCACTGCTGTCAGAAATGTGTAATTCAGTATACTTGACTGTCACATTATGATCTAATTCTACAAAAGGGTTTTTCAGTGTGGTAGTTAGAGTGACAGCTAGCTAGTATGTTTGTTGGACTGATCAAGCAGCAGCAGCTCGTCAGTCTCATCTGGGAATTTCCCTTGTTGTTTGTCTTCCAGGATGGCTGCCTGCAACACACACAACCAGGAGCTTCAGAGGAAAGTGTTCCAGCTGGAGAAATGCAATACGTGAGGGACCTCTACACTAATCTGCTCTCCCTGCTCTGTTTCTGCCTCCGTACACCCGGTCGCAACATTTGCTAATTGAGCCTTTGTGTCTCCCAGGTCTCTGATGGGGCAGCTGCACAGGCTGCAGAGTCTGGTCATGGGCAGCTCCAAAAAGACCGCCCAGACTGGGACTTGTGTCCTGGTAAGGAGAAGTGTCACTTTAAGAAACAGTTTTACTAGATCAGGCCATACACCATGTGAAATTAGAGAGAGACCGACAGGTGGAGTGAGAGAAAGATGTATGCCAGATATACAGATGTAAATAGACACAGATACACTCCAGAGAGGCAAACCATTGATTCCCTTGTCTACAACATAATTGGACAGAACAAAAAATCACACCACATCAGTGCAAGCAGTAATTAGACTTGTAAATCCACTATGAATATGAATGAGTTTGTATCTCTTCTAATGCCGTTCGGGAAAAGGCAAACATTTGAATTATAAGGATAGTGTGTTCAAGCCTTGTGACTTTGATGCCCATGTACTGGGATGAGCTGAAAAGTTCTAAACAACACTTACTGAACAAGTGAGTCTTCCACTCTGGAACTCCACCGGGGAGTGGAAGCTCTCCCTAATGGCTAAACCTTATTAACTTTGGCAAAGAGCAAATTGTGATTTTTACCCTTCTCTTTTTCCCCAGGTACTGCTCCTGTCCTTCTCCATCATCCTCTTCCCCAGCCTGAACCCTTTTGCCAAGGTCAGCCAAGGAGGGGACTTCAGCCCAGTGAGGGGTGAGTCAGCCTCCTGCACTGTCTGGCCAAACCTCGCCCTGCCACCCCATACCTCCTGCCTCAAATCACAGCTGGAGAGCTGAATAGACTAGAGCTCCTCTCACTCCTACTGCCAGATGCTGCTACGATGCCACTGTTAAAACAACTCTGCAGAGCAAGGAGGCCCACCAATTCACATCAAAGAGCTGAGCTGCCAACCCTCAGCACAGAAACCATGTATTATTGAGCACTCTTCTCATCAGCCTGTCTGACTGTAAAATTCCTCTCAACAGTTGGAGGAACTGTTGGATAAAATATGAAATGGACTTCAAAGATATCTAATGGTCTCATCAATGGTTTAAGATTGTGAATTACTTAAATGTAATTTGTCATCTTTACCGACTGTTTGTTAGCTCTATGAATATAATAAATTCCTAGTTGTCTTTAGGTAATTGTACAACTGAAGACCAAGGTACAAGATTGTTGAGGGTGGCTTACAGTTAACGACTTAAAGTTGGACTGGGGATGTATGTACTGTCACACATACATCAACATTTAATGACTGGAATACATACTCACCTGTAACCTGTGTCCCTCTCGCCCCTGCAGTCCAGTCACGGTCCCTGCACAACCTCCAGTCCTCCAGAGTGCTACATGTGATTGACCAGCTGTACCAAACTGCAGACGACAAGGCCAAGCCTCCAGACAACCATGTCCTGGGAGACCAGGGTGTGGATGCGATTATGTCTCTGCTGGGAAAACTGGGCACTGGTCACAGCAGCCAAGGACTGCCCAATTTTGACCCCATGTCTCAAAATAATAGCATGGACGAGCAAGTCCATTTCCAGGGAGACCCCATTACTGGCCATATAGCTACAGTGACTTGGAATCCACACCGCAGAGCCACACTACGCCCACATGCTGATGACATGTGATTTGGAGAGAGTATTCCCAGCAGGATTTCTCTGTTCTGCACACTTCTCCACACTTCATATCATGAAACAGAGTAGCACACGCCTAAGGCTCTTGTTTACACTATGAGTTGGGGAATAATAAATACATTCTTTTGCCTGTTATATTTTATACTGTGTGTGTGTGTGTGTGTGTGTATATCCTTTTTTTTCTTGTTTTGTTATTCTGTTTTGTATTGTTTTAAATGCGGAAGACACATTTCAGTTGCACAACTGACTAGGTATCCCCCTTTCCCTTATTTGACCAAGTTGACCTGTATGACTTGTGTGTGCATGTCTGCAGACGCACATCTCAACGATTGTTTGTGTCAATCGTTATCTGCCGTGGTGCCTCTCATCTCTCAGCCTTTAATCATGGGGAGAGTAGCTCAGCGACCAGCATTTTTAATCAGCTTCTCTGTGACCCACTTTGATTGTCCATCTTCCACCAGCATAGTGGGATATGACCCGTGGTAGGAGAACTCTAAGTCAGACCTTGAGAGATGGACAAAAAAAAAAGGACACAGTCAAAGAGATGTCCTTGTTTTCACTTGTTTAAAGGGGCAATCCAGGTTTGAAGCATACATTTTTGGACTTTTAAATTAACATTACCATTGATTATTTCAGAATTGAATTTATAAATGCTTCACGAGATTATTTCTCTCTTAACCCATCAGGACCCAAAATATAAGCTTGTTTTACATCATTCAAACACTGTGTAGATTCTCATGGATGGTCAGTCCATGCATCAATAGCTCCTTGCATCAATAGCTCCTTCCATCAATAGCTCCTTGCATCAATAGCTCCTTGCATCAATAGTTCTGTCTATGAATTGGTGAGTGGTTACATTACTCCAGCCCCATCCCTCAGCTGTTTACCAAAACAAGTGGCAAATCCCAGATTGCTCCTTTAATCCTGCAAATTGCTTTTCTGTTTTAAAGTGCATTGCTGAACCAGATAAACTCAGTGCTTGTATTTTTGCTTATTTATTTTTGAATGAGAGTCACATGGGTAAATGAAACCAAACCAAACATGATTAATTCCTCCTTTCACTTTGGTGGAGTAAAATGTCATTGCCTCCATCAGGAAAGGGACAACAGAAAGAAAAGTTCCATTTGTGATTTCATGCCAAGTTGTGGTTCTGTTCACTTCTGTTTGAGGTGTATGGTATGATTCAACAAATATTACAGATGCAAAAATGTATATACGATAGCTAGCTAATCACTGAATGGACGGTCCGAGATATGCAATAAAGAGATTAAAGTCTACAGGTTTATCGAACTTCACAGGTGCGCTCATCTTGGTGTTTGATAGGATTAACCTGTGCTGTGGTCTTAGTGTCTATGTGATGTTACAGCTTGACGATCCTCTGTCTACTGACATAATGCTTTACAAAATGTCAATATCTGGCCATCTGTGCTATACTATAGGCTGTGCAAATGCCAAACACTAGCTACTGGCTCTCTCTTCCCGGAAGTTCCTACCTTGGGATCTGACATGAAACATGTCCTAATTAGCTTTCAACAGGATAATAACATCCATTTTAGTTTCATTCATTTTAATTGATACATTTGACAATAGCATACTGACTCTGCAAGGCTCACAAGCAGGCGGACTCAGAAAAGAACACTTCAGAAAAGTTCTAAGTGACTATTACTGTGCCATAATATTCAGATCCAAGAACAGCACTTTAGAGCAATGCCAACCCCACTGTGAATCACTACGACCTGTGTCTAACCCAGGCAGCAGCACACAAGATAAACACCATGCTTTACTGACCGTCTCTAGGACACACACCACTCTAGTTCACAAACCACTCTAAGTCACATACCACTCTAGGTCCACCATACTAGAGGCCACACGCCACTCTAGGTCACACACCACTCTAGGTCACACTCTAGGTCACACACCACTCTAGGTCACACACCAGTGTAGATCACACCACACAACTGGCATTTCTCCAGTACTGTAAAAAGAAACATTCTAGGAAGGAAGCGATCAGCGCCATTGTTAATCATAATGTGTTTGGGAAACCCCGTTCCAGACAACTTTTATCATGGAAGATTTGAATATGTTTGATTGCTCTGTATCCCCCCATTGGAATACTCATTATTTACAATTAATGTATTAGTTTCTCATAGACAAGCTCTCTTCTGATCCTGTTGCTTCGGCTTCAACCATGCTGTGCAGGAAAGATGGTCCTAATTTTACTTTGGCTGCCTTTAACAGTCTAGATCCTCTTAAGGTTTCTTCCTATAGCCAGGAGTGTGTTTAAACTGTTACAAACACAATGGTTACTTCACTGAATAGATTATTGATAAAATATTGGATATTTAACAGTCTACTGGTTGTCATTGGTTGTATATCTATCAGCTTTTAGTTGATTTTTTAAAATTTATTCTCAGAATGCATCCACAGTTTCACTCATGATGACCACTTTCATCTCTACCTTCTGAAACATCCTGGTCTCAGAGCATTGCGTATTATTCTGTACGTAAATCTGAGACACTCCATTTAGTATAATACAATATGTTACATTTCTTATGGTATGTATTCATTTGTGGATGTCCATCATCCATTTCGTGCGATATGTTACGAATTTGCTAAACGTACAATATGTTAAGAATATGCTAAATGAATGATTTGTTATGAATTGCAATTTGTTGTGGCTAACATTAGCTAAGTGGCTAACGTTAGCTAGGCTAGGGGTTAGGGGTTAGGGTTAAGTTTAGGAGTTAGGTTAAAGGGTTAGGGTTAGATAAAAGGGTTAAGGTTAGCGTTAGGGGAAGGGTTAGATAACTTGTTAAGTAGTTGCAAAGTAGCTAAAAAGTAGTAAGTAGTTGAAAAGTTGATAATTAGCTCAAATGCTAAAGTTGGCCGTGATGAAATTCAAACATGCAACCTTTGGGTTGCCAGATGTTCGCATTATACGCCCACCCACCCTGACCAACCACCCTCCTTTCGTTTTTGCCTTAAGTAACCTTCTGTCTTTATGTAACCATGTCAAAAGTAACATATCATACTCATTTGAGAAACTGGATTTACATGTATTCTCTTACGTCTAGTCTATGAGACCTGTCTGAAACCACTGGGGAGAATCTGCCAAGGTGCCCCAGGAAAACATTTCAGATGAAATAATATGACAGCTTTATCCTTCTAAACACCTGCTATTAATCCCTAGTCCCATGACTGTCTGATTTCTAAGTGTAACGAAAGTGGTTAAGCGAACCATGCTCATGTGCCATGAGACCTGAAAACTTGTGTTAGCTCCCCAAGCTAATATAATGCCTAGGCTTTAGGTCAGGGGGCTAATACAGTCTTGTGGCACACAGACGACTGTGGGTTAAAACCCAGTCAATCACATTCGTGCCTAGACTCGGTCAATTGATGCCTATCAGCTGCAAGGGTTGTTGTGGATAGGGGGTTAAAGAACAGGTCATTCTGTAAAAGCATGCTCTTTTTATGTTTAACCTTGCCTGAGAGTTAAAGCATTGAGCCAGTTGGAAACAATATTGGTATTTTTGCTGTTGTTGCCCTTTGTAAAACAACTATAAAGAGCTGGTAAATGATTATTTTTTAATTGGTTATATCTGTTAATTTTCCAATTGTCCAATTTGATCCCAGAGGTAATAACTTGAGCAGTAGGCTAACAGTGTGCCGCCTATTTTCTCTCCCTATACTCTCTGTTCCAACACATTTCAAGCACTGAGAAAAAGAGAAATAGAAGTTAAAATACCTTGAGTCAAGGCTGATAATATCTCTGTTTATTCTGAGGATGAGAGGGCAGTTCAGGTGAATAAATGTGTTGTTTGTTTGTTTAGTTTAATCCCAAATTAATTCAATAACGCCACGGAGCTCACCCCATGACACATTTACTCACACCAACCAAATTGAAGACACACAGCAAACAAGATTTAAATTCAAATGTCAGAACGTATTGAGATGTATTTATGATGAATTGCAGGACGACCATGGCATTATCTGGGTTGTTTCTAACGGAGACAGGCGAGAAGCTGTGGTGGTGATTACGAGCCTGAACCTTGCGCGCGCCTGCGGAATCTATAAAAGAATGAGAAGTGCTTCCACCGAGCTCAGTGAAGTGAATGAGAGACGATACGTGTTGCAGAGGACAGACCTATACAGTGGAGAACAACTTGGATTTAGCAAAAAGACAGCTCCACAGAGAAAATGAATAGGACAGGTACGTTCTAAGTAACATGTAGGTTGCTTTTTTACCCCTCATCATGAATGTGGCATCTCCTACCAATTTCTACTCCTGAGCTTAAGAGGTCTCCAACATGCCATGCTGAGTGATTTGTGAATGAATAAGTTAGCCATGCAACCAAATGACAGTGCGCAGACCCTGGTACCAGAGGTGTGTGAGCAAGTACTGGAGGATAATGCAGGACTGGGTTATGGTGGCTCTACTGGCAACCTGTCGCTGCGCTGCTGGCTACACTTCTTAAGCAAGGAATCTATACTAGAGCTACAGGGAGATGGTTCCAGCATCACAGTGCGTGTAATGATAGCTCTGGTGTACTCTGTCGTGTGTGCACTGGGGCTAGTGGGGAACTCTCTGGCACTCTACCTGCTTCACTCACGCCACAGTCAGACGCAGTCCTCAATCAACTGCTTTGTAATGGGCTTGGCTCTCACCGACCTGCAGTTTGTTCTCACGCTCCCCTTTTGGGCTATTGACACGGCTCTGGACTTCCGCTGGCCCTTCGGCAAAGTAATGTGTAAGATCATCAGCTCCGTGACCATCATGAACATGTACGCCAGCGTCTTCTTCCTGACTGCCATGAGTGTGGCGCGATACTACGCAGTGACCTCAGCCCTCAAGATGCACAGCAGGCGGACGGCGGCAGCCAGCGCCAAGTGGATCAGCCTGGGCATCTGGGTAGTGTCGCTGCTAGCCACCCTGCCCCACGCCATCTACTCCACCAGTGCCCAGCTATACGACGAGGAACTGTGTTTGGTGCGATTCCCTGAGTCAGGCAGCTGGGACCCTCAGCTGCTCCTGGGGCTGTACCAGCTACAGAAAGTACTGCTGGGCTTTGTTATTCCCTTGGTGGTCATCACTGTGTGCTATCTGCTGCTGCTGCGCTTTGTGCTGAGCCAACGCATTAGTGGAGCGGCCAGCTCAGAGGGCTCGGAAGGCCGCCACAAGCGCCGGTCCAAAGTAACCAAGTCGGTGGCCATCGTGGTTCTGTCCTTTTTCTTGTGCTGGCTGCCCAACCAGGCGCTGACGCTGTGGGGCGCGCTGATTAAGTTTGACCTGGTGCACTTCAGCAACGCATATTACAACGTCCAGAACTACACCTTCCCGCTGACTGTGTGTCTGGCTCACACCAACAGCTGCCTCAACCCTGTGCTCTACTGCATAATCCGCCCTGAGTACCGCGCGGGCCTCAAAGAGCTGCTGCACGCCACACCCTCCTTCAGGAGCCTGGCCAACCTGCTACCCCGCAAGGCCAAGGTGGCAGAGGCTCCCCCTGTCATGACGCTGGTCCAGATGGATGTCTAAAGGTGGGCGTCTCAGCGTCTCTAGTAGACAATGGGCAACAACAAGGAATGCACTCAGCTCTCCAAAATACCAGTTTCATGGAATTTGATTGTTGTAGTTGATGGAGCAGCATCACAAGGCAAGCCCATTGGGATGTGTGCGGTGGAAATTAAATAATAATGAAATACTATACTGTTTAATTAGTCATACTATGCTGTTTAACTTGGAGAATTGTCTGTTGTTATATGTTAGTATTTTGCTGATACAGGTTCGTCTTGTGTGACATAGTCATGGGTCAGGGCCTACAGATAAGAGCCATTTGGGTGTGACTGTAGTATGTGGCATCCTGTTTTAACAATCTACAGGAACTTAGATGTGTGGAAACATGCAGGAAGGAACGGTCAATGGTGGCAACGTAAGCTATCTTAATCTGCACAGATAAACTAAATCAGCTTTTACACACCATGTTCCGTCCCTGTTTCCACCGATCTGCTAAACTTGCCACGTCGACAAAATAGGTTGTTCTTTTTCTATAAGAGGAGAGAGACAACTCTTTTCGTTGAGCTTTCCTAACGTTGCACTGTTGAGTGGTTGTTATTGATTGCTTCATTTTTGCAAATCTTATAAATAGTTGTTTTGAAGAATACAGTCTCTCCCTTTGGTTAGAAATACCACGACATGTGCCCCAGTTTTCTCCCCCTACACAGATTCTCTTTGCCAGATGTGTTTCTCCCCTCTCTCCTGCTGCTTCTCTGCTAGCTAGAGATACATTTAGCAAGCTAACGTTAGATAGCTATCATGATGGTAGCTCGGCTGCATAAGGTTACATAACATTCAGATATGTCGCGGGGCAATCATTGAACTTTATTTCCCGAACTCACATCTTCTTTGTCACTAGAAGCCAACTCCTCGAACATACACTATATAAACAAAAGTATGTGGACACCCCGTCAAATTAATGGATTTGGCTATTTCAGCCACAACCGTTGCTGACAGGTGTATAAAATCGAGCACACAGCCATGCAATCTCCATAGACAAACACTGGCAGTAGAATGGCCTTACTGAAGAGCTCAGAGATTTTCAATGTGGCACCATCATAGGATGCCACCTTTCCAACAAAAGGTCAAATGTATGCCCTGCTAAAGCTGCCCCGGTCAACTGTAAGTGCTGTTATTGTGAAGGGTAAAAGTCTAAGAGCAACAACAGCTCAGCCGGAAAGTGGTAGGCCACGCAAGCTCACAGAACATAACCGTTGAGTGCTGAAGCGCGTAGCGCATAAAAATCATCTGTCCTCGGTTGCAACACTCACTACCGATTTCCAAACTATTTCTGGAAGCAACGTCAGCACAATAACTGTTTGTTGGGAGCTTCATGAAATGGGTTTCCATGGCCGAGCAGCCTCACACAAGCCTAAGATCACCATGCTGAACGCCAAGTGTCGACTGGAGTGGTGTAAAGCTCACCACCATTGGACTCTGGGGCAGTAGAAACACATTCTCTGGATTGATGAATCATGCTTCACCATCTGGCAGTCCGACGGACCAATCTGGGTTTGGCGGATGCCAGGAGAATGCTACCTGCCCAATGCATATTGCCAACTGTAAAGTTTGGGGGAAGAGGAATAATGGTCTGGGGCTGTTTTTCATGGTTTGGGCTAGGCCCCTTAGTTTCAGTGAAGGGAAATCTTAACGCTACAGTATACAATGACATTCTAGACATTTGTGTGCTTCAAACATTTTGAGGAAGGCACTTTACTGTTTCAGCATGACAATTCCCCTGTTCACAAAGTGAGGTCCGTACAGAAATGGTTTGTTGAGATCGTTGTGGAAGAACTTGACAGACCTGCACAGAGCCCTGACCTCAACCCCATCAAACACCTTTGGGATTAATTGGAATGCAGACTGCGAGCCAGACCTAATCGCCCAACATCAGTGCTGACCTCATTATTGCTCGTGGCTGAATGGAAGCAAGTCCCCACAGCAATGTTCCAACATCTAGTGGAAAGCCTTCCAGATGAGTGGAGGCTGTTATAGCAGCAAAGGGGGGACCAACTCCATATTAATGCCCATGATTTTGGAATGAGTTGTTCATCGAGCAGGTCCACATACTTTTGGTCATGTAGTGTATATGGTTGGATTTGTTGGAATTCTCTCTCCAGATCTTCCTATAGGGAAGCAAATCTTCCTTGCGATGTAGTTAGACACAAAGCTGCTCTCGCTGTCAGAGACGTCTGTGTAGCCCATTGTTCAAACGGTGATGTGTGTGTGTTTTTGACCGAGCTAGTATAAGCCAGCATAGTACATGCCCACTTATGCAACATAATGCCTGCCCTTCGACCTTACGCCTGCGAAAGTTCAAGTAAATCACATGATAAATGAGGTGAAAAGGAGACTGGAGGCCGTCTTTAATAACTTGTGCTGCCTTCTCATAATTTATCATAAATATGTAACACGTAGCACTCATGTGAGGGAGCTGTACTGCTTCACTCTCCACTTTGTACCTGCGAGATAAATACAGATCGTCAATCCCCCATGATCTCCATTATGGAGGAAATAAATTATCAATTTGTTTTCACTCATTTGAATCAGTGAACTTACTCTCTATAGAAAATACTTTTAGCAGCTTATTCTATTCATGAGATGTTGAATTGATGAGAGACTGTTCGTAGGATGCAGGAGTTAATTCAGATAGCACACTAACATGATGTCTGTGTAGGGTGTTATTGTCATGCAATTCAATACCTTGTTATTATTAAAATTGGTCATGTCCTCCTGTGCTATAACTGTCCTTGGTGGGTAGATCTTTTAATTCATCAAATAAAACAAACTAAATTATGGCCTCATTGTATATTGTTTTTATTCCATTTATGTGGTGAACTGTTATTACCAGAGCCTTATACACATGTATGTATATATATGGCACTGTTTATTACTCATAAGATAACCACTGATGAAGGGAAAAAGAGGAGGTATTCATGAAATTACCTCTTTGCTTTGGGGTCAGGTCAGGTGTTGAATAGAAGCCCATAAAGCCATTTCTTCAAGCTTTCTGGAAAAATGTCTCGCTTTGTTATGTGTGCAAGCAACAGATTAGTAGTTGGAGTATTGTTTTACTCCAATGGACATAGAAACATTTAGTGTGGTGGGAACATACTGTATATGTGATTGAGGTAAGGAATGTACCAGAGGAACATACCAGAAAGCAAGTGGTAGGTCATTGCCTTGCACCACATAAGCTGATCATAAAAGGAAAACATTTCTCCAAAGTGTTAACTACAGTTGTATGCAAGGTCAGGGTCTCTTTGTTTGTGCACTAGAATGTAAGAAAACAATTATATTTGAAGGAATGGAGAAATTGCATTGCAACAAAAATACAACCTTGCTTTCATTGTTACGGACAGAGAGCTGCTCTCTCCCTCTCTCTCTCTCTCTCTCTCTCTCTCTCTCTCTCTCTCTCTCTCTCTCTCTCTCTCTCTCTCTCTCTCTCTCTCTCTCTCTCTCTCTCTCTCTCTCTCTCTCTCTCTCTCTAAAGCACACAGAGGCACACACACACACAGGCATGCACCCAGACTGAGTCACTGCTTGCTTTAAGAGATACAAAGTGAATGTCTTATTGGATATCATCCTCCTACCCATTCATACATCTGTATTCAGAAATCAGTTTGAAGGAAATATATTCAAATATTGAAATAGTCTACATTTTCAATGGGATGTGAATAAAAAAAACACAAGACTGTGAAATCATGTACTGTAAAGATTATACTGCAAAAGCTCTACAGTATTACTACTGTGATTCATCATTCTCTGTAATTTTGTTGCCTTGGTATATCGTCATATACAGTGCCTTGCACGCCCAATTTTTCAGTTTTTGATTTGTTAAAAAAGTTTGAAATATCCAATAAATGTCGTTCCACTTCATGATTGTGTCCCACTTGTTGTTGATTCTTCACAAAAAAATACAGTTTTATATCTTTATGTTTGAAGCCTGAAATGTGGCAAAAGGTCGCAAAGTTCAAGGGGGCCGAATACTTTCGCAAGGCACTGTAAACAGTTTTTCTAAGTAATTATGCAAATTACAAGTGAATACATGATCTGCATGTGTAATTATGTAAGACTAATAAATAAACCACTCAACTTGAACATTCTCTTTTGATTAATTGGGCCGTGTTAGAATTCAGAGCATGCTGATGGGGATGTGTTATCTATTGTTTATCTGACTGGCCGCTGAGGGTCCCAGTGATGAAGTGGCTCTAATTATGCTGTTAAATATTTGACATTCTCAGCATGTAGACAGGAATGTGGCTCTCCCCTTCCTTCTCACGTAGCGTTCATTCTGGATTCACCAGGCTATTCTTCTCCTGCACTGAAATACAAATTCTGGTGTTCAAATCTGTCAAACCATACCAAACTTTCAGCCTGAGAAATGATGAGGATTCTTTCTTTTGTCAACCTGTAACAAATAAAATGCTTTGACACCAGCTGGCCATCAAGGGCTGCTGTATCGGCTTAAGGAGCTCCTTTCCCATGCACCGTGATTTATTCATTAGTCATTGATGGACCAAGGTCCACTGCATATCCATAGAAAATGTATTTGGTATCACCTTCCACTTGACTTTTAGCACTTTTTCTACTTAGCCTGACATTGCCTTATAGCAATGCTTAGCTAAACTTTCAGATTCATGATGAGCAAAGAATTTGCAAACCATCTAAGAAATCTAGAATTGGTCACGTTGTGATTGAAAGTGCAAAATCATCAGATGATAAGCCCTACTCAAAAAATCCTATAGGATTCCAAGAAAACAAATATAATAGAAAATCCTATCAGATTTTGGGACCTAGCCTATATTTATTTATTTATTCATTTCACCTTTATTTAACCAGGTAGGCTAGTTGAGAACAAGTTCTCATTTACAACGGTGACCTGTCCAAGATAAAGCAAAGCAGTTCGACACATACAACAACACAGAGTTACACATGGAATAAACAAACATACAGTCAATAGGACAGTAGAAAAAGTCTATATACAATGTGTGCAGATGAGGTAGGATAAGGGAGGTAAGGCAATGAACAGGCCATGGTGATTTTAGGCTATATGAATAGGCTATATGATTTTAGCTAATAGAATATAATCCTATAGGAGTACAATAGGACTGGTTCCAAAATCTGATAGGATCTTTCTATTGTATTCTTGTATTGGAATCCTATAGGATCCTATAAGAAAAGCCTGGTTCCAAAATCTAATTGAAATTTTCTATTGGTCATGTTGCAAATGAACTTGTCTGGAAACACTCTTAATATTGTAATGGTGCGTTGAAGAGGTTGAGAAGCTCAGGGAATTATCGCTGGTGTGACTGGGCAAAGATAAAGTATGTGCTCAGGAGATGTGTGAGAGAGGCTGTTCCTCAGTCTTTAATCTTGATTGCAGTTTAACAATTTTTTTAAAGTTTAGCATGGAAATTGTCAAATAAAGCTGTAGTTATTCAAATGTAGTGTTCATACAATGTGGTCTGAAATAACAATGAATAGAATAATATCAATACTATGGCTTGACAGGTTATAATACAGTATGTAGGCAGGGAGATTGTCAGTGTGGGAGATCTTTCTAGAGCGCCCGGTTAAATTGTGCATAAGAGCATTTAGTAAATGTAAATGGTTAAACTAGTGAGAAATACTGTATGTGTACACTATCATCATACATTGAAATGTTAATTTATTTGTACATATTCTATTATTTCATATTGTGCTAATTTCCTGTATGTGGACAAGTACAGTAACAGTCAAAAGTTTGGACCTACTTACTAATTCAAGGGTTTTTCTTTATTTGTACTATTTTCTACATTGTAGAATAATAGTGAAGACATCAAAACTATGAAATAACACAAAAGCAATAATGTATTAACCAAAAAAGTGTTAAACAAATCAAAATATATTTGATATTCTTCAAAGTAGCCACCCTTTACCTTGATGACAGCTTTGCACACTCTTGGCATTCTCTCAACCAGCTTCATGAGGTAGTCACCTGGAATGCATTTCATGCATTTCACGCACCTATACATGGATTTGAGCGTCAAACTATCATTCAAATAACAGCCAACACTTGTCACTGTTGATATGCTATGTCGGGTCGTGATTTGTTTAAGTTAAATAATAAAGCAACTGATTTGTTTCCTTTCCCATTTTGGCAGCCTCACAAAACTTCCATCCGACATTCTAGAATTTAGATGACTGCGTTCAGCAAATTCTCTTCTAACCAGTGTTTTGAAAATTGTTCTCATATTCAGTGTGGCCTTAGAATAGTGTTAGTTTAAACAGTGCATGCACCCCAAATGTTGGCCCCTGCTCTATTGATTTCAAATTGATATGCGTTGTGTTTGCCTTTGCGCGTTGGTGACCCAGTTGATTGCAAAATGCAACAATCCAAAATGTTGTCTTCTACAAGTTGTCCTCTAACCAGTGAGATACAAATTATTCCAAGATTCCGTATGTTTTTTTAGTAAGGCTAGTTTGAACAGGACCTGCATCCCGACCCCTCTCTCATTTTATTGATTTCAATGTGATATCAATATGAGTGACTGACAAATAAGTGTTATGTTTCTCTTTCCGTTTTGGCAACCACCAAATCAAAATGCATCACTCCAAAATGTAGCCGGTTGTCTTCAGCTGGTTGTCCTCTAACAAGTGATGTAAACAATATAAGTTTCCATGTGGTTTTTGAGTTGTGTTAGTTTCAACAGCACATACAACTGGATTTCCCCACTAATCAATATGAGTGATTAATTACAACTTCAAAACAACTGTGTTTTGGGTGCATATGCAGTTTACAAGGGGCTTGTTTAAAAAAGAGTAATATGATTACTATTGTGGCACATGTATGTGTAAGTAGTACATTTTATGTTTAGGTTTTCAATATATCACAAACTGTTTATTGATTTATCAAAAGTTATTGTGAATGCGAAGCAGTGACAGCATCATTTTCAACTTATGTTTTAGGAATATAAATGGACGTTTCAACATTCATTTCTAATAGTAGTCTACTCAATTAGGTAAAAACAGCTGAATGATTCCAAAAACATTATGTCATTTATTTATTTTGATGATCTACCAGAAATCATGAAAACGGGGTTGACTCGCCTATAGTAAGGCACATAAATTTAGCAATAACAAACAATAAAAACATTTATCATCGGCTATAAATATACAGTGACTTAAAAACAACATACAAATTGGTACAACTTAGCTAGCTAGCTAGTCAGCTGACAGGCAAATGTGACTAACAGTAACTTTAGTTTCTTAGCTAGCATAAAAACACAAGCATAAAATACTGTACAATGACGAAAATATTACTAAAACATTGACAACTTCATCAGGAAACATAAGGAAACAAACACGGTACTCACAGTTCCTACATTCACGCACATTGAAGGACAAAACAGTTAATAATGTTAGACAACCAGAGATTCTCTGCACAGCCACAGGTGGTGAGCTGACCTAGAGAGTTAGGTTAATTAACACAGCAAGCTTCTGCTAGCTGTGAGTTCATCAGTCACTCTTAAAGGGACAGGCTTTCTTATTGGTGAATATAGAAATGAATATAGGTCTGCTGTTTCAGATCAATGGAAATGTAATTAATGTTGTTGTATTGTACTTGACCTAATGACAACAAACTATAATTTAATGGGTTCAATTAAGACAAAAAAGTTCTAATAGGATTCTGATTGGGGAGATACAAAATCCTATAGGATTGCTCGAAAAATATATGGTCCAATATGATTATTGGAAGATTTTTGATGCCCCATTCTCCGGGTGAGAGGCTGCGGAGTTACCTACGGAGCTCAATTCCCTCGTCGCTTTTACCATCTGTATCGATGGGCGATTACGGGAATGACGGAGGGAGAGGAAATTGCCCAGGAATCCCATCTTGCCATCAAGTCATCCCGGAAGCTCCCAACGGTCTTATTGCCGAGAGAACCCGAGGCTTCCCGACCTGCCCCGAGTGCTGCCGAAGATGGCCTGAGTCACCGCTTCCTGAGCCTATGCCACTAGGCAGAGCTGGGCTGTCGCCAGCATTTTGTGTCCTCTTGTCCTTTAAAAAAAACAGGCTCACCAGCAGGAGCGAGTACTCTGGTGGGCCATATGGAGAACGTTCCTGCTTCCCCTGTTCACACCCCTTTTCATGCCATTTTGCTGTGGGGAGACCAGTCCAAATCTCTTCAGGTTCCTATTGAACTGGGGCTGACAAGAGCTTTTTGGACGCTACCCTGGTGTCCAAGCTGAACAGCCCCTCTCCATTCCCATGGATGTTAGAGTGCTGGACGGGCGCACTATAGGCAGAGTTGCGAACAACACCACTTCCATCAACCTACATGCGTCAGTGAACCACAGCGAGGCTAACAAGTTCCTGCTCATCAAGTCCCCTCAGATTCCCATGGTATTGAGTTTCTCCTGGCTCCAATGACACAATCTCCTCATTAACTGGTCTACTGGTACCATCATGGGCTGGAGCCCGTTCTGCCACGCCCATTGCCTGAAGTAAGCACAACCCGTCCCGGGACGTCTTCCCAGGGGCTCGGAGGGTGCCCCGGACCTCTCCGCCATTCCCACGGACTACCAGGACCTCTGGGAGGTGTTCATCAAGGCCCCTGGACACTTTTCTCCCGCCACACCGACTTTATGACTGCGGGATTGACCATCTCCCTAGCACGACTCCACCCCGGGGATGACTGTACACTATTGGGACCAGAGACCAAGGCAATGGAGATCTACATCAGGGACTCCCTTGCTGCAGTATTCATCTGTCCTTCTTCTTCTCCCGCCCGTGCATCGACTACCAGGGTCTCAACGACATAATGGTGAAGAACCGCTTCCTGCTACCACTCATCTCCTCAGTCTTAGAGCCACTCCAGGGGGCCACCGTGTTTTTCAAGTTGGATTAATGGAATGCCTACCACCTGGTGCGGATATGGAAGGGGACGAGGCGATCACCGCCTTCATCACGGCCAGTGGTCACTACGAGTATCTGGTCATGCCATTTGGCCTTACCAACGACCCTGCTGTGTTCCAGGCTCTGGTCAATGATGTTCTCCACGACATGTTGAACTGGTTCGTCTTTGTACACCTAGATGACATCCTCATCTTCTCCCGTTCCACCCAAGAACATGTGCTCCATATCCGACAGGTTCTCCAATGCCTCCTGGAGAACCAACTGTTTGTAAATGCAGAGAAGTGTGAGTTCCATCGTTCCACCATCCCTTTTCTGGGTTTCATCATCAGTGCAGGGAGTGTGCAAATGGATCCCGGGAAGGTGAGAGCGGATGTGGATTGGCCCCAGCCTACTTCCAAGGTGCAGCTACAACGCTTCCTGGGGTTCACCAGCTTCTATCACCGCTTTATCCACAGCACCCAGGCTTCCCCCTGTCTGCACTCACCTCGCCCAAGGTTCCATTCATGTGGTCTCCAACTGCTGACCGAGCATTCCGGCACCTCAAACATTGCTTCACCACAGCTCCCATCTTGGTTAATCCGGACCCTTCCTGTCAGTTTGTGGTGGAGAGATGCTTCTGATGTCGTAGTGGTGGCTGTCCTGTCCCAGTGTTCTGCCCTGGACCTCAAGCTACATCCCTGCGTCTTCTTTTCCCACTGCCTCAACGCCACGGAAAATAACTACGATGTGGGGAATCGTGAGCTTCTCGCAGTGAAGATGGCGTTGGAGGAATGGAGGCACTGGCTGGTGGGCGCGGAACACCCATTCATCCTGTGGACCAACCACAAGAACCTGGAATATCTCCACACCACCAAGCGCCTCATGGGCCCTGCTGTTCAACTTCTCCCTCTCATACCGGTCAGGATCCAAGAATGTCAGGCCGGATGCACTGCCCGCTGCTGTAGCCGCACCGGTACCACTCCGGAGCCTGAGACCATTCTTCCCACCTCATGCCTGGTGACAGCACTCAACTGGGGTATAGGGAAACAGGTTCGGGAGGCGCAGCGGTCCCAGCCGAAACCTGGGGGGGTCCTGATAACCAGATGTTTGTGCCTGACGCTGTCCGCTCTGCGGTCCTGGAGTGGGCCCATTCCTCCATGCTTGCCTGCCACCCTGGCTTCCATCGGACCCTGGCCTTTATGCGACAACTCTTTTGGTGGCCTATGATGGTTTTATCCAACTAAGTATGAAATCACTACAGTTTTCTAAATGCAAACTTCAGGCACACTTTTCGTGCCCACGCAGATTCATGACAAGGTGTGTCAGGGGCAGAGATGCTCCCCTTTGACATCAAAGTCACTTTGACGTGACTCAAAAGTACATGGCAGCTCTCAAATTGAAAATCTCACTGGGGAACGTTGACATTTCTTTTCAAATTCCACCCCTGCTGGTACTTACAGATGGCATTTTTTCATGTCTGTAACTTGAAATATGATTTTCGGAAAGTAGATTTTAACCCAACATGGCTCCCAGTTGTAATATTTGGGACTTGCTATGGTAAAGGCCTGCTTCTGTTAAAGTAATAATGAGCAGGTCAAATATGCCAACCCAAGTGCAGCACATTACGACCAGGTCACCTATATTTTAACCTCTAAGAGCAGTGCTATGAGAGCTCTAATGCCTCTTACAGGATGTCATAATGGACACGTGGTCAGTTTAACAAACAAATATCTCCTGGAAGTCACAAGTGGAGTCAGCAGAGCAGTTTAGAGGGTGACAGAACCAGTCTGATAGCCTTTCAGCTCCCGAGGCAATTCAGCACTAGACAGCAGCCTTTTAAAGTGGAACTGACAGTGTTTTAGCAACATAAAATCATATCTTTTTTTTGAGAAGCAAGCACTTAGATATGGTCATTTTCACATTTTCATTTTGTGAATTACGTAGAGTAAGGTATTTTGTGAAAATTCTATAGTAATATAGAGTTCGAAAGCGGCCGTCGATTGGACAATTTATAGATACTGCAGTCGATAAAACGTAATAAAAATGTGTCAGTCTTGTCTAGGACCAGACAGGTGCGCCATAGCCAATCAGAGCTACAGTAGGCCTATATGCAATTAAGCCATTTTCCACACGGGCCTGCCATTATTCATGTTGAACTGGACTGTGTTTTTACAGGCAGAAGCAACAGTGCGACTTTAGATCAGTAGAACGCATTCGACAAAAGCCACAAAATACACCTGATGTAACGACGGGTGAGTGAAATGAGTGAGGAGTCAGATGCAGAGAGCGAAATGAACAGGAAAACGCTTTAATGTCCGTAACAGGTCCAAAACAAGGGTGAATGCCCAAAACACTGGCGCTAAACCAACCCAAAACCTAGACACACACTTGACAGCGAAAAACCCAAAACCAAAACACGATATATCACCAAACGTAACAACCAACAAGCCCGCACAAACACCAGCGGGCAAAACAAACTTAAATAATACCCATCTCAAAACCCCAACAAGGAACAGGTGAAAACAATTAGACAAAAACAAACGAAAAGGAAAAAGGGATCGGTGGCAGCTAATAGACTGGCGACGACGACCGCCGAGCGCCACCCAAGCAGGAAGGGGAGCCACCTTCGGTGGTATTCGTGACACCTGAATGGATTTCTGCAAATATATAAATACCACAGGAGTCGTCTTACATTTGGGAACTTTACAGTCCTATTGATTAAACATGCATGAACAGGTAGGCTATCTCTCCTTCAGTTGCCTATGCACAAAGCCAGAGAAGAGCGAGATGAGCTAAAATCTAATGAGGAAACAGTAGATAAACCCTCTCAAACTTTTTCAGCTTGTAGTTAGCTGTCAAAACTACTCTGATAAACAATGGGTAGTACTGTAAGCTAACACATCGTGCTGTAACGTACAATTTACCTTATTTTAGCACCCAAAAAACATAATTTTTCCAGATCAACTGTAATATGAATACCATTGTATTCAAGCATGTATAAGCACAATTTCTCCCCTATCCAGCAAAATCAATGATGAGACCTTCATGCTGCCCATCTCTGCATGATTGAAGAAGGCAATAAGCTCCGTCAGTTTTTTTTAAAACTGACGTGTGGGGAAAGGCTTGTGTGGGGAAGCAAAACCTACTGCGTGATAGGGAAAGGCTTGTGTGGGGAAACAAAACCTACTGCGTGATAGGGAAAGGCTTGTGTGGGGAAACAAAACCTACTGCATGACAGGGAAAGGCTTGTGTGGGGAAACAAAACCTACTGCGTGACAGGGAAAGGCTTGTGTGGGGAAGCAAAACCTACTGCGTGATAGGGAAAGGCTTGTGTGGGGAAACAAAACCTACTGCATGACAGGGAAAGGCTTGTGTGGGGAAACAAAACCTACTGCGTGACAGGGAAAGGCTTGTGTGGGGAAGCAAAACCTACTGCGTGATAGGGAAAGGCTTGTGTGGGGAAACAGCTTTTTTCACCCGATCTGTCCAATTTATTACCTCTAAAATGTAAATGTAAATAAAATGCTAAAATGTAAATAAAACACTAAAATGTAAATGTTAATAAAACACTAAAATGTAAATGTTAATAAAACACTAAAATGTAAATGTTAATAAAACACTAAAATGTAAATGTAAATAAAACACTAAAATGTAAATGTAAATAAAACACTAAAATGTAAATGTTAATAAAACACTAAAATGTAAATGTTAATAAAACACTAAAATGTAAATGTAAATAAAACACTAAAATGTAAATGTAAATAAAACACTAAAATGTAAATGTAAATAAAACACTAAAATGTAAATGTAAATAAAACACTAAAATGTAAATGTAAATAAAACACTAAAATGCTAAAATGTAAATAAAACACTAAAATGTAAATGTTAATAAAACACTAAAATGTAAATGTAAATAAAATGCTAAAATGTAAATGTAAATAAAACACTAAAATGTAAATGTAAATAAAACACTAAAATGCTAAAATGTTAATAAAACACTAAAATGTAAATGTAAATAAAATGCTAAAATGTAAATAAAACACTAAAATGTAAATGTAAATAAAACACTAAAATGTAAATGTAAATAAAACACTAAAATGTAAATGTAAATAAAACACTAAAATGTAAATGTAAATAAAACACTAAAATGTAAATGTAAATAAAACACTAAAATGCTAAAATGTAAATAAAACACTAAAATGTAAATGTAAATAAAACACTAAAATGCTAAAATGTAAATAAAACACTAAAATGTAAATGTAAATAAAACACTAAAATGTAAATGTAAATAAAACACTAAAATGTAAATGTAAATAAAACACTAAAATGTAAATGTAAATAAAACACTAAAATGTAAATGTAAATAAAACACTAAAATGTAAATGTAAATAAAACACTAAAATGCTAAAATGTAAATAAAACACTAAAATGTAAATGTAAATAAAACACTAAAATGTAAATGTTAATAAAACACTATAAAGAGGACTGTTTCGGTTTTCCCTCGTTGTTTTTTTGTTTGAGTGTTTTGAGTATTAAATGTATCCGTCAGTAATGTGCAAGGTGTCTCCAGTGCGCATTCATAGCCCAGTGCGCTCTATTCCAGCTCCCCGCATTGGCCGGGCTAGAGTGGGAATCCAGCCAGGACGGATGGTGCCCGGCTCAGCGCTCTTGGCCTCCAGTATGCCTCCTTGGACAAGGATATCCTGTGCCGGTTCTGCGCAATGTGTCTCAGGTGCGTCTCTACAACCCAGTGCATCCTGTGCCAGAGCCCCGCATATGCAGGGAGAAAATAAACATCCAGCCAGAATGGGTTGTGCCAGCTCTACGCTCCAGACCTCCAGTGCGCCTCCACAGTCCAGTACGTCCTGTGCCTCCTCCTCGCACTCTGCTTCCGGTGACAATTCCCAGTACAGAGCTTCCGGCGACAGTTCCCAGTCCAGAGCTTCCGGCGACATGTCACATTCCGGAACCTCCAACAACGGGCCACAGGCCGGAACCTCCAATGACGGGCCACAGTCCGGAACATCCAACAACGGGCCACAGTCCGGAACCTCCAACGACGGGCCCCAGTCCGGAGCCTCCAGCGACGGTCCCCAGTCCGGAGCCGGTCCCCAATCTGGGGCCTGCAGCGACGGTACCCAGTCCGGGGCCTCCGGTTATGATCGGTGGTCTGGTTCCTCTGGCGATGATCTGCGGCCCGGTTCCTCCAGTGATGGTCCATGCACCAGGGCCGCCACCAAAGCGGAGGGATCTGCGGGCGGAGGGGGGTCTACGTCCCGCACCAGAGCCACCGCCGTGAAGGGGTGCCCACCCGGACCCTCCCCTTTAGAGTCAGGTTTTGCGGCTGGAGTTCACACCTTTGGCGGGGGTACTGTCACGCCCTGGCCATAGAGAGGTTTTTATTCTCTATTTTGGTTAGGCCAGGGTGTGACTAGGGTGGGCATTCTAGTTTCTTTATTTCTACGTTGGTGTGGTTCCCAATCAGAGGCAGCTGTCTATCGTTGTCTCTGATTGGGGATCATATATAGTTGTCCTTTTTCGTTTGGGTTTTATGGGTAGTTTCTGTTTAGTGTCTGCACCTGACAGGACTGTTTCGGTATTCCATCTTTGTTATTTTGTTTGAGTGTTTTGAGTATTACATTTATCATGAACACTTACCACGCTGCGTGTTGGTTCACTCCTTCATACGATGATCGTTACAATATGTTACATATTATACATGCCCACCGATCCACCCCGACCAAACAACCTCCTTTCTTTTAAGCAACCTTCTATCCTATGTAACCATACCAAACTTAACATATCATACTAATTTGAGTGTCCCGGATTTATATTTACTATGTTATGTCTAGTAGTCTATGAGACCAGTCAGCATAAACTGGGAATTTGATATATTTCACAGATATTATGATTGTCTGTTTGTTTCATAAGTAGTTCAAAGTAGTTCAAATGCTGTCAGTTCCACTTTAAAGCCATACAGAGTGCAAGGACCCATGAAAAAAAGCTTAAGAGATGTGATGACTCGTTTGTAATTGCATGAATCATCGCACGAATGCTAAATGTTCGGCTCATATGTAACCTGCAGTGCTTTCAGAAAGATTCTACCTCTTGACTTATTCCACATTTTGTTGTTACAGCCTGAATAAAACATTTATTAAATAGATTTTTTCTCTCACCCATCTATACACAATACCCCATAATGACAAAGTAAAAACATGTTTTTAGAACTTGTAGTAACTTGACAAGGAAATCCCACACACATTTCAATATTACTTTCCTTTACTTTCAACCTAAGAAATAAAAGGTGTACAGCCATGTACAAACGGTACAAATACAGCAAAATGATACAGCCCATTCAACAGGTGGTAGAGTCGCATTGTGCAGATCCTCAAAGGGGAAAGGTCACGGCCAATGCCAATAATAACCATATACAAATGAATAGTAAACATACTATACTGCAGGTAAGTACAATACATATTCCATGTAATTATTTATATAGTGTCCACACAATAACAGAACTTTAAGTAAATTAAATACATAAATATTTCATTTACATAAGTCATTTACATTACACCCTTTGAGTCAAATATATTTTAGAATTACCTTTGGTAGCGATTACAGCTGTAGGTCTTTCCGGGTAAGTCTGTAAGGTTAATGTCCTGCAGAAAGGTACATTTGTCTTCCAGTGTCTGTTGGAAAGCAGACTGAACCAGGTTTTCCTCTAGAATTTTACTTCTTAGCTCTATTCCGTTTCCTTTTATCCCAAAAATGTAACTAGTCCTTGCCGATGACAAGCATACCCATAACATGATGCAGCGACCACCATGCTTGAAAATATGAAGTGGTACTCATTGATGTGTAGTGTTGGATTTGCCTCAAACATAACGCTTTGTATTCAAGACATAAAGTTCATTTCTTTTCATTTTTTTTTGCAGTTTTACTTTAGCTTGTTATTGCAAACAGGATGTATGTCTTGGAATATTTGTATTCTGTACAGGCTTCCTTCTTTTCACTCTGTCAATTAGATCAGTATTATGGAGTAACGACGATGTTGTTTATCCATCCTCAGTTTTCTCCTATCACAGCAATTAAACACCGTAACTGTTTTTAAGACACCATTGGCCTAGTTGTGAAATCCCTTAGTGGTTTTCTTCCTCTCCAGCATCTGAGTTAGGAAGGACGCCTGTAATGACTTTGTAATGACTGGGTGTATTGGGTGTATTGATACACCACCCAAAGTGTAATTAGTAACTTCAACTTTGCTCAAAGGGATATTCAGTGTCTGCTTTAAATAAAAAAAATTGGTGCCCTTTTTTTACCAATAGGTGCCCTTAAATGTGAGGCATTGGAAAATATCCCTGGTCTTTGTGGTTGAATTTGTGTTTGAAATTCAATGCTCGACTGAGGGACCCTACAGATAATTGAATGTGTGGGATACAGAGATGAGGTAGTCGTTCAGAAGTCATGTTAAATACTATTATCGAACACAGTAAGTCCATGCAACTTGTGACTTGTTAAAGAACATTTTTACTCCTGAACTTATTTAGGCCATAACAAAGGCGTCGAATAATACTTATTGACTCAATACTTTTCTGCTTTTAATTTCTAATTCATTTGTAAACATTTCTGAAAACATAATTGCATTTTGACATTTGTGTGTAAGCCAGTGACAGGCTGTAACACAGCAAAATGTAGAAAAGTCAAGGGGTTCTAATACTTTTCGAAGGCACTGTATGTAATGAATATGACAGAGCGCTAGTCATCCCGTAACTGCGTGATAATAATTGGGATCTTGGGGTATGGGCTTGTTGCTGCAGTTTGATGGTGACCTTTGCCAGCTGCTCCGGCTTTGATAATGATCGTGTCCAGCTTGGGGACAATAGAGCAGCTGAAATACCAGCCCAGTCAGTGTTTCAAGCCTTATCGCTCTGTCACATTGTAATAAACCTCTTTCTCTCTCCCTCTGTACCAGCCAGCATCAGGGGAGGCTTAGCTGATGCTTTCAGCCTGTTCCTTGCCATCATTATCACCTGCGTCAGGACAAGCAACGGAGACAAAACAACTTTACAAGCTCAATCCAGGTGTGCTGTCAAGGCCCATATAGGTTGATTTGTGACATTGTGTCAACTTGACCTTATCATGTTTTATAGCTTGATGATATTTGAACCTATAAACTACACATGACAAGTGTTAGAAAGTGATCCCATTGACGTACACAGTTTGGTATTTATACTGTATACACCTAGGCTACCCAAAAGTTGAAAGTAATTAGAAATGAATAGAAAACCTCTCATCTAGTAAAAATAATTGATTCATTAACTGATTGGGTTTAAATCGAGCTTTTCCTGATGCTCAGGGGGTGGGATGGGGAGTAATCAAAAACACACTTTACTTAAAGCTTTGAGAATATCATTGTTGAGTGTACGCAGGCAGGTAGCACCAGTAATACGGATCATTCCATCCAAGTCATATTTCCGGATGATGACATTTAGTATGCTGAATTATGGATGATTCAATGGTTTAGCTGTGCCATGTGAGTCATGTGGTGGCTTGTTTGTTACTTGACCAATGTATTTCCATTAGTACTATAACTAAAGTTCTGTCACATTGACTAACTCTGTTATTAAATCAACCACACAAAGATTATCAGCAGGGTTTGTCTGCTGTTTAAGTCACTTCTATTTGAATCACATTAATCCAGCTATTTTTGACGTGAGTTCACCCACGGATATTTCTGGGAATCAGCGATTGAGCGACGTCTGTGACAACACCTCCTTCAAAACCAGGGCAGGGAGCTTCACAGGAAGTTCAGTTTAAATTATAGCAATAACTTCTCTGTGAAATGATTTGACTTCTGAGCAAAATGAGCATGTCGTCCAGCTTCTCACTGTGGCTCAGCAAAGACAACATTTGTCCTATTTTCAAAAGAGCTTTTTCTGTTTCTCAAAAATTGCTGTAGCCTATATCTGTGAATGAGTCCCGCTGAGCAGGAATGAACTTTTTTCTTGCAGAGTATTTTGTTAAAGTTCTCAAGGGGAACAAATGACCTTCATTCATTATAACTCAGAACTTAATTAAAACTCATTCACTTGCCAGTTTGAATAGTTGTGAAGACATCTAAGAAAAAAATAAAGCAAGTAAAGTTAATTGGTAATTGCTGAAGAATGTAAAGTAATGCAAAGCTATGTGTGAATTACAGGGGCCCAGGGACATGAGTCCCCCTGTCTCTAAATAATGCTAATTGAGCCATTCTCCTATTTGTTTCAAATGCAATTTGCACTGCTACAGCGGTCAATATGAAAATTAAAACGTATTCCAAATTAAACTAACACACCCACCTCTGTGTCAAATTTTTTTATCCCCATGTGGCTGCACTTATCATTCTGGGACAGCCCCGTCTGTCTCTCAGCCCCTTTTCAGGTTTCCCAACCTTTCTTTCTACAAAAAATGTCCCTTTGTCAACAACTTACATGATAAATTCCACAATTTAATATAGAGTACTATAGTACTTACTATATAATTATATAGTTAACTGGAGTTTAATGTAGAATACTATACAACACTTCGAGCCCTGAATGCTGATTGGCTGACGGTCGTGGTATATCAGACCGTATACCACGGGTATGACAAAGCATTTATTTTTACTGCTCTAACTACATTGTTAACCAGTTTATAATAGTAATAAGGCACCTCAGGGGTTTGTGGTATATGGCCAATATACCATGGCTAAGGGCTGTATCCAGGCACTCCGTGTTGCGTTGTGCATAAGAACAGTTCTTAGCCGAGGTATATTGGCCATATACCACACCTCCTCTTGCCTTATTGCTTAATTATAGTATCCCTCAATCAGGAGTAGTACTTACTTTAGAATGTTGTAGTATACTGTAGAATACCATAGTAAATGCTACAGTATTATCCACAGAAAGACACTGTAGTAAATACTATAGTAAAGTCCACAAAAACAATTCATATAATTGTTAGAGGAATTCTAAATTCCTATATGTTTTGTAGCCAAAACCAAATTCACACTCTATCTATTTCATAATAAGTTGTAAATTTATCATTTGCATGAAATAGAAAGGGACCAGTCTTAAAAACAAGTTCAGCATTTATTCTTGATGAGTACTGACCCAAAATACAAAGAACATTTCATTTTAAAGAGAAGATCAAAATGACGTCATCAGTTCTCACACTTTCTCCGATCCACACAAAAGTGTCTTCAGGTCTGGAGATTGTCTTCTACTCCCCTCATAAAAAAAACATTCCAATCTGTCTAAAAGATATACTCTTCTCCACTAATGGAACATCAAAGAACATTTTCATCTGTCTAAAGAGATATACTCTCCTTCTCCCTTAAACCCGCAAGATACAGACAATTCATTCGTTTTACCTACATTTTCAGTCCTAGTTTAACAAAAAACCCATACATTTCATACCACAACATAATAGTATTAAAATCAATGGTTCTAATTTAAATGTATACATAATTAATCATTTCAACTATAATTTCCTCCAACAATAATATATACTACAGTTCTGTTACTACAATATTTATACTATAGCTAACTGTAAATACTACAGTATACTAAAGTAAATACACAATTATTCACTGTAGTGTATAGAGTACAGTATAGTCTGCAAAAACACTACAGTGAATGCTATAGTATAGTCTGCAAAAACACTACAGTGAATGCTATAATATAGTCTGCAAAAACACTACAGTGAATGCTATAGTATAGTCTGCAAAAACACTACAGTGAATGCTATAGTATAGTCTGCAAAAACACTACAGTGAATGCTATAGTATAGTCTGCAAAAACACTACAGTGAATGCTATAGTATAGTCTGCAAAAACACTACAGTGAATGCTACAGTATAGTCTGCAAAAACACTACAGTGAATGCTATAGTATAGTCTGCAAAAACACTACAGTGAATGCTATAGTATTTATATGATAGTATACTATAGTATTTTTATGCTATAGTATTTATACCATAGTATACTATCGTATTTTTTCCACTTGGGTGTGTTTTGTAACCAATGTCTCTTTCCATTCATCAAATGGCTTGAGTGCACAGTGCACTGTTTGGATGCTGACATTATTTTGGAGTGGATGAACATTCGCAGGTAGCCTACTTTTTGAAGTATTTTGTTGGACAATAAGATGAAAACATCACGACTGGATGTGTTCATGCCAAATTAAAAGGTAGTAAAACATTTTTTACCATTCAATTCAGAAAAGAAATGACTGGCACGGTCAAACGCGTGCACACATAGGAGGTCTGTGACAAGAATGTTACGGTATACTTTTCACTCTGATGCGAAACAATTGGAAACTAAATGTGCACCTCTCAAGGTTGCTTTACCGTGGAAACAAACTGAATGCCTCTGAAGCTAACTCATTCTGACATTGTGTGCAAGTCAAAAAGAAACCTCAAGATCATTTTTGCCTTTTGAGGAAAGTAGAAAACTGGAACGGCATACATATGAAGTAGCATTTGTTTTCTGGAAAGATGTCCGTTTTTGATGTTAAAATAAACATGTAACCCTTTGCTGTTGTTTGCACACCATGTTGTGACAGGCTGTGGCCTAGATTCCTAATGTGGGATCAGATTCATGTGAATTTAGGACATGCAGTTTTCAGATACATAATTCATTAACCCTAAAAGCACCATCCTATTTTTCGCTTAAAAGCATCCAAATGTCAGACAAAAAGCAAAGTGTTTGTTGTTTGAAGTAATGTCTTTTTTGCTGTAATATCGCAAACGAACATGGCAGTTTCACAGCTACAAATTCCAACTTTTAAAAAATCATGGTAAATTATGCTGTTTTTTTGTTGTCAGTAACTAGCTGCTTGACAAAGTCCTAACATTTCAATATGATTTAAAAAAGGGTTTGGAAATGATGGTTCATTATGGTGGATTGAAAAATAACTGAATGTACAACTGATGTAGATTGACATTTGCCAGAAGCAGTTCCAGTGTCAACTCAATTCTCAATCCAATTATGTGGTAGAGCCACTGTTCGAATCTGCTCTCAAATGGTCCGAGAGATGAACACTAGATTTAAAGGCCCAGTACAGTCAAAAACATGACTGTTTTCAACCTGTCCTCAGGTGTTTTATTACATTTCAGCCTGTTTTTGTGAGATGGAGTTTTGGCCTTCCATGCAATACATTTGTTAATAATAAAGAAAGAAAGAGAGTTGCAAATCTCTCTGCCAATAACAGCTCATTTTCAATTTTCCCCTCCCCACTCAGACATAGCAAAAGTCTGGCTTAAGAAAATGCCCTTTGTTAAGAAGCTATTTTTGTTTATTTTTGACAATTTTAATTAAACAATCACAGTAAGGTACTTCATTGTAACCCAGAAACTATTTGATATTGAGATAAAAACGGCTGCATTGGACCTTTAACATTAGCATCTATCAGTGGACAATGTTTCAGTACTTAGCTTTCAGTGCAGTGTACTACTTTCATTCAATTATTTTGTGTGTACTAGATTGCTGATTGACCATTACCAAGAAAATACATCTTATTCCAAAATCTTGGGCATTAATATGGAGTTGGTCCCCACTGTGCTGCTATAACAGCCTCCACTCCTCTGGGAAGGCTTTCCACTAGATGTTGGAACATTGCTGTTGTGACTTGCTTCCATTCAGCCACAAGAGCATTAGTGAGGTTGAGCACTGATGTTGGGCGATTAGGCCTGGCTTGCAGTCAGCGTTCCAGTTCATCCCATAGGTAGTATACACCAGTATATACCACCCATAGGTAGTATACACCATTCTGTATACTTCCGGCCCTTCTTTGGACACTGTGTTAACAACCCTCCAGGCAAGCTTCAATGCCATACAACTCTCCTTCCGTGGCCTCCAATTGCTCTTAAATACAAGTAAAACTAAATGCATGCTCTTCAACCGATCGCTACCTGCACCTACCCGCCTGTCCAACATCACTACTCTGGACGGCTCTGACTTAGAATACGTGGACAACTACAAATACTTAGGTGTCTGGTTAGACTGTAAACTCTCCTTCCAGACCCATATCAAACATCTCCAATCCAAAGTTAAATCTAGAATTGGCTTCCTATTTCGCAACAAAGCATCCTTCACTCATGCTGCCAAACATACCCTTGTAAAACTGACCATCGTACCAATCCTCGACTTTGGCGATGTCATTTACAAAATAGCCTCCAATACCCTACTCAACAAATTGGATGCAGTCTATCACAGTGCAATCCGTTTTATCACCAAAGCCCCATATACTACCCACCATTGTGACCTGTACGCTCTCGTTGGCTGGCCCTCGCTTCATACTCGTCGCCAAACCCACTGGCTCCATGTCATCTACAAGACCCTGCTAGGTAAAGTCCCCCCTTATCTCAGCTCGCTGGTCACCATAGCATCTCCCACCTGTAGCACACGCTCCAGCAGGTATATCTCTCTAGTCACCCCCAAAACCAATTCTTTCTTTGGCCGCCTCTCCTTCCAGTTCTCTGCTGCCAATGACTGGAACAAACTACAAAAATCTCTGAAACTGGAAACACTTATCTCCCTCACTAGCTTTATGCACCAACTGTCAGAGCAACTCACAGATTACTGCACCTGTACATAGCCCACCTATAATTTAGCCCAAACAACTACCTCTTTCCCAACTGTATTTAATTTAAATGTATTTATTTATTTTGCTCCTTTGCACCCCATTATTTTTATTTCTACTTTGCACATTCTTCCATTGCAAAACTACCATTCCAGTATTTTACTTGCTATATTGTATTTACTTTGCCATCATGGCCTTTTTTGCCTTTACCTCCCTTCTCACCTCATTTGCTCACATTGTATATAGACTTGTTTATACTGCATTATTGACTGTATGTTTGTTTTTACTCCATGTGTAACTCTGTGTCGTTTTATCTGTCAAACTGCTTTGCTTTATCTTGGCCAGGTCGCAATTGTAAATGAGAACTTGTTCTCAACTTGCCTACCTGGTTAAATAAAGGTAAAATAAATAAATAAAAGGTGTTCGACGGGGTTGAAGTCAGGGCTATGTGCAAGGTTCTTCCACACCTATCTTGATAAACCATTTCTGTATGGACCTTGCTTTGTACACGGGGGCATTGTCATGCTGAAACAGGAAAGGGCCTTCCCCAAACTGTTGCCACAAAGTTGGAAGCACAGAATCGTCTAGAATGTCATTGCACTTCTCCAGAGTCCAATAGCGGCAAGCTTTACACCACTCCAGCCGACACTTATCATTGCGCATGGTGATCTTTGGCTTGTGCACATGGTGGTCCTGTTCTGTGAGCTTGTGTGGCCTACCACGTGGCGGCTGAGCCGTTGTTGCTCCTAGATGTTTCCACTTCACAACAACAGCAATTACAGTTGAACAAGGCAGCTCTAGCAGGGCAGAAATTTGATTAACTGACTTGTTGGAAAGGTGGCATCCTATGATGGTGCCATGTTAAAAGTTACTGAGCTCTTCAGTAAGCCCATTCTCTGCCAATGTATTACCATGGAGAGTGCATGGCTGTGTACTCTATTTTATACACCTGTCAGCAACGGGTGGGGCTGAAATAGCCAAATCTACTAATTTGAAGGGGTGTCCACATACTTTTGTATATATATAGTGTATTTTCCAGGTATACCATGGGGCTGAGAGCTTTGTTGTCATTTAGGTCAAATATTTACTACTGTAACCACAGAGCCTCCACAAATCATTGCATTCAAACCTTGTATTGAATAACTAAATCATTTAATATATTCAGTTATTTATTTATAGACACTCAATTATTTCAAGGTTGAGTAAGTAAGAATTTTGTCTACAAATTTACCAACATTTTTATTACATGTAAGTAGTTTAGGATTAGTGAATGCCATAATGTAGTTATTTTGCTACATACTCTACATCTCCCTATTAGCTGAAATCATATTTTTTCAAAGCAATTATAGCTGTTGTGCTAGCTATTCTGTCTGAACAGTCACAAATCATGGGAATTTGTTGTGTAATGCAGACCTTGACTAGCTCCGAGGTAGGAGTTGCTAGGCAATCTTCCTGCACACGCTTGTGCAGGCCTGCTCCCTCAGTGGCTAAAGCCAGTGTGAGAAATGTGCTAACGAATGTTTGTGCAAAGAAACTAAATAAATACTGCACTCTGACCCACAAAATGTATTTGCTAGATTCATGATAGTGTTATTAGACTAAGAAAGTGAACTTCAAAACGTGATGTAGTTTTATTGGAATTGGCAGCTGAATTGATTCTGCTAGCTTCTGACATGACTTACTGCATCTTTAATATATTCAAGAGGAGACATATTTCCTCAAAATCAAAGTTTGTAAGCAGACCTCAAAGGGTGTACTGTTTAGATGAGTTCATGTCACACCATCTGATATGTAGATCCAGCTACACTCCCCTCCATATGTATTTGGACAGTGAAGCTAAAATGCTGATTTATGTGAGTAGATAAGATGTTTTTGAACACTATTCAATTCATTCTGATAATGCAATGATTAAGAAAAATCATGAATAATGATGAGAAAAAAGGTTCTAGAGACTACAGCATACCATGCTAACCATTACCAATATTTTTTAAATAAAAATTACTCCAAATTGTAATAGTACATTATTCACCAGTCAGTTCATATTGGGCTAAATATAATCCAAAACACAACCAAAAAAACTGCAAATGCATCCAATGAGTTTAAGTCACAATCCTGATGTAATCATTGAGTGCAAGGAATATGGGACCAAATACTAAACTTGACAACTTTTTTTATTTTTACACTATTGCTAAAAAGTGAATTTGTGCAAATACTTACTTCTTCAAATGATAGGACTAGATATATAGTGTTTTAATTTCTAAATGGTAAAACATACAGTACCAGTCAAAAGTTTGGACACACCTACTCATTCATGGGTTTATCTTTATTTTCACAATTTTAAACATTGTAGAATAACAGTGAAGACATCAAACTATGAAATAACACATGGAATCATGTAGTAACCCCAAAAAGTCTTAAATACAAATATATCTTATATTGATGACAGCTGTGCACCCTCTTGGCATTCTCTCAGGTAGTTCCTGAGGTAGTCACCTCCATGTCATCTACAAGACCCTGCTAGGTAAAGTCCCCCCTTATCTCAGCTCGCTGGTCACCATAGCATCTCCCACCTGTAGCACACGCTCCAGCAGGTATATCTCTCTAGTCACCCCCAAAACCAATTCTTTCTTTGGCCGCCTCTCCTTCCAGTTCTCTGCTGCCAATGACTGGAACAAACTACAAAAATCTCTGAAACTGGAAACACTTATCTCCCTCACTAGCTTTATGCACCAACTGTCAGAGCAACTCACAGATTACTGCACCTGTACATAGCCCACCTATAATTTAGCCCAAACAACTACCTCTTTCCCAACTGTATTTAATTTAAATGTATTTATTTATTTTGCTCCTTTGCACCCCATTATTTTTATTTCTACTTTGCACATTCTTCCATTGCAAAACTACCATTCCAGTATTTTACTTGCTATATTGTATTTACTTTGCCATCATGGCCTTTTTTGCCTTTACCTCCCTTCTCACCTCATTTGCTCACATTGTATATAGACTTGTTTATACTGCATTATTGACTGTATGTTTGTTTTTACTCCATGTGTAACTCTGTGTCGTTTTATCTGTCGAACTGCTTTGCTTTATCTTGGCCAGGTCGCAATTGTAAATGAGAACTTGTTCTCAACTTGCCTACCTGGTTAAATAAAGGTAAAATAAATAAATAAAAGGTGTTCGACGGGGTTGAAGTCAGGGCTATGTGCAAGGTTCTTCCACACCTATCTTGATAAACCATTTCTGTATGGACCTTGCTTTGTACACGGGGGCATTGTCATGCTGAAACAGGAAAGGGCCTTCCCCAAACTGTTGCCACAAAGTTGGAAGCACAGAATCGTCTAGAATGTCATTGCACTTCTCCAGAGTCCAATAGCGGCAAGCTTTACACCACTCCAGCCGACACTTATCATTGCGCATGGTGATCTTTGGCTTGTGCACATGGTGGTCCTGTTCTGTGAGCTTGTGTGGCCTACCACGTGGCGGCTGAGCCGTTGTTGCTCCTAGATGTTTCCACTTCACAACAACAGCAATTACAGTTGAACAAGGCAGCTCTAGCAGGGCAGAAATTTGATTAACTGACTTGTTGGAAAGGTGGCATCCTATGATGGTGCCATGTTAAAAGTTACTGAGCTCTTCAGTAAGCCCATTCTCTGCCAATGTATTACCATGGAGAGTGCATGGCTGTGTACTCTATTTTATACACCTGTCAGCAACGGGTGGGGCTGAAATAGCCAAATCTACTAATTTGAAGGGGTGTCCACATACTTTTGTATATATATAGTGTATTTTCCAGGTATACCATGGGGCTGAGAGCTTTGTTGTCATTTAGGTCAAATATTTACTACTGTAACCACAGAGCCTCCACAAATCATTGCATTCAAACCTTGTATTGAATAACTAAATCATTTAATATATTCAGTTATTTATTTATAGACACTCAATTATTTCAAGGTTGAGTAAGTAAGAATTTTGTCTACAAATTTACCAACATTTTTATTACATGTAAGTAGTTTAGGATTAGTGAATGCCATAATGTAGTTATTTTGCTACATACTCTACATCTCCCTATTAGCTGAAATCATATTTTTTCAAAGCAATTATAGCTGTTGTGCTAGCTATTCTGTCTGAACAGTCACAAATCATGGGAATTTGTTGTGTAATGCAGACCTTGACTAGCTCCGAGGTAGGAGTTGCTAGGCAATCTTCCTGCACACGCTTGTGCAGGCCTGCTCCCTCAGTGGCTAAAGCCAGTGTGAGAAATGTGCTAACGAATGTTTGTGCAAAGAAACTAAATAAATACTGCACTCTGACCCACAAAATGTATTTGCTAGATTCATGATAGTGTTATTAGACTAAGAAAGTGAACTTCAAAACGTGATGTAGTTTTATTGGAATTGGCAGCTGAATTGATTCTGCTAGCTTCTGACATGACTTACTGCATCTTTAATATATTCAAGAGGAGACATATTTCCTCAAAATCAAAGTTTGTAAGCAGACCTCAAAGGGTGTACTGTTTAGATGAGTTCATGTCACACCATCTGATATGTAGATCCAGCTACACTCCCCTCCATATGTATTTGGACAGTGAAGCTAAAATGCTGATTTATGTGAGTAGATAAGATGTTTTTGAACACTATTCAATTCATTCTGATAATGCAATGATTAAGAAAAATCATGAATAATGATGAGAAAAAAGGTTCTAGAGACTACAGCATACCATGCTAACCATTACCAATATTTTTTAAATAAAAATTACTCCAAATTGTAATAGTACATTATTCACCAGTCAGTTCATATTGGGCTAAATATAATCCAAAACACAACCAAAAAAACTGCAAATGCATCCAATGAGTTTAAGTCACAATCCTGATGTAATCATTGAGTGCAAGGAATATGGGACCAAATACTAAACTTGACAACTTTTTTTATTTTTACACTATTGCTAAAAAGTGAATTTGTGCAAATACTTACTTCTTCAAATGATAGGACTAGATATATAGTGTTTTAATTTCTAAATGGTAAAACATACAGTACCAGTCAAAAGTTTGGACACACCTACTCATTCATGGGTTTATCTTTATTTTCACAATTTTAAACATTGTAGAATAACAGTGAAGACATCAAACTATGAAATAACACATGGAATCATGTAGTAACCCCAAAAAGTCTTAAATACAAATATATCTTATATTGATGACAGCTGTGCACCCTCTTGGCATTCTCTCAGGTAGTTCCTGAGGTAGTCACCTGGAATGCATTTCAATGAACAGGTATGCCTTGTTAAAAGTTCATTTGTGGAATTGCTTTCCTTCTTAATGTGTTTGAGCCTATCAGTTCTGTTGTGACAAGGTAGGGGGGTATACAGAAGATATCCCTATTTGGTAAAAGACCAAGTCCATAGTATGGCAAGAACAGCTCAAATAAGCAAAGAGAAACAACAGGCCATCATTACTTTAAGACACAAGAACTTGAAAAGGGCAGTCGCAAAAAAAATCAGGCGATATGATGAAACTGGCTCTCATGAGGACCGCCAGAGGAAAGGAAAACGGAATTACCTATGCTGCAGAGGAAAGGTTCATTAGAGTTAACTGCACCTCAGATTGCAGCCCAAATAAATGCTTCACAGAGTTCAAGTAACATTTCAACATCAACTGTTCAGAGGAGACTGCGTGAATCAGGCCTTCATGGTCGAATTGGTGCAAAGAAACCACTACTAAAGGACACCAATAAGAAGAAGAAACTTGCTTGGGCCAAGAAACTGTGACGTGATGAGGTTGGACCCAGGTGCAGAGAAGAGACCAGACGAGGAATCAGTGGTTAATGACAAACATAATACTTTACTGGGAAACGGTAGCTGCAGGATCACAGTACACTTGAAAAACAACAAACACTAAGTCTCAAAAACCCACTCAGGAAGCGCACGCACAGTAAACAATTCAAGCTTCTGCAAAGGACAACAAAAACACACCTCTATTAACAAGGAAATCATAATGAGTAACACACCTGGAAATCTGTCTTTTGGTCTAAATCTAAGTCCAAATTTGAGATTTTTGGTTCCAACCACCATGTCTTTGTGACACGCAGAGTTGGTGAATGGATGACCTCTGCATGTGTGGTTCCCACCATGAAGCATTGAGGAGGTGTGATGGTGTTGGGGTGCTTTGCTGGTGACACTGTCAATGATTTATGTGGAATTCAAGGCACATTTAACCACCTTGGCTACCACAGCATTCTCCAGCGATACGCCATCCCATCTGGTTTGCAATTAGTAGGACTATCATTTGTTTTTCAACAGGACAATGACTCAAAACACACCTCCAAATCAAATGTATTTATAAAGCCCTTCTTACATCAGCTGGTATCTCAAAGTGCTGTACAGAAACCCAGCCTAAACCCCCAAATAGCAAGCAATGCAGGTGTAGAAGCACAGTGGCTAGGAAAAACTCCCTAGAAAGGCCAAAACCTAGAGAGGAACCAGGCTATGATGGGTGGCCAGTCCTCTTCCGGCTGTGCGGGGTGGAGATTATTTAAACATTTTATTTTACCTTTATTTAACTAGGCAAGTCCGTTAAGAACAAATTCTTATTTTCAATGACGAACAGTGGGTTAACTTCTTGTTCAGGGGCAGAATGACAAATTTGTATCTTGTCAGCTCGGGGGATTGAACTTGCAACTTTCCGGTTACTAGTCCAAAGCTCTAACCACTAGGCTACCCTGCCGCCCCATTATAACAGAACATGGCCAAGATTTTCAAATGTTCATAGACGACCAGCAGGGTCAAATAATAATAAACTGGAGCAGCAGCACAGCAGGCTGTGTAAGGGCTATTTGACCAAGAAGGAGAGTGATGGAGTGCTGCATCAGATGACCTGGCCTCCAAAACCACCCAACCTCAACCCAATTGAGATGGTTTGGGATGAGTTGGTCCGCAGAGTGAAGGAAAAGCAGCCAACAAGTGCTCAGCATATGTGGGAACTTAGCTTCACTAAGCTTGACCTGCGGAATGCATACCATATTGTGCGGGTCAGACGCGGTGACGAGTGGAAGACCGCTTTCAACACGCCTACTGGTCACTACGAATACTTGGTGATGCCCTTCGGCCTGACCAACGCCCCAGCTGTGTTCCAAGCGCTCATAAACGATGTGCTTAGGGATATGCTTAACATCTTCGTGTTCGTTTACATGGATGACATCCTCATCTTTTCGAGCTCCCTTCAAGAACACACAAAGCATGTCAGACAAGTACTCAAACGCCTCCTAGACAGCCATTTGTACGTTAAGCCGGAAAAATGTGAATTCCATTCCTCTCGAGTACAATTCCTGGGATTTGTAGTGGAACCCGGTCGAGTCCAAATGGACTCCAGGAAGGTAGGGGCGGTAGCGGATTGGCCCACCCCCAAGTCCGTTAAGGAAGTTCAGCATTTCCTGGGCTTCACAAACTTTTACCGCAAGTTCATCAAGAACTTCAGCTTGGTGGCAGCCCGTCTCTCAGCTTTAACCAAGGGTGGCAACGCAAGGTTTCTGTGGGGAAAAGAAGCTGAGACGGCCTTCCAAGGACTCAAGCAGCACATCCTCTCTGCTCCCATCCTGACACTACTGACTGCGGATGAACCTTTTGTGGCGGAGGTAGACGCATCAGAGGTTGGTGTTGGAGCTGTCCTGTCTCAGAGGGGTTAAGACAAGAAGCTCCACCCTTGCGCCTTCTTCTCACACTGGCTTACCCCGGCCGAGAGGAACTACGATGTGGGGGTTCGTGAACTCCTAGCGGTTAAGATGGCATTGAAGGAATGGAGACACTGGCTCGAGGGGGCTTCTCACCCGTTTCAAGTGCTTACGGACCACAAAAATCTGGAGTATATCCAGCAGTTGAAGCGGTTGAACTCCAGACAAGCTCGATGGTCTCTTTTCTTCAATTGATTCCAGTTTATCCTCACCTATCGGCCCGGGTCGAAGAATCTCAGACCGGATGCCTTGTCCCGAGTCTACGCTCCTGCCATTCGAGAAGATACTGACATGCCTGTCCTTCCTGCCGCTAAGATCGTGGCCCCGATCTCATGGCAAGTTGAGTTGAGGATACCGTGAGACGAGCTCAAGCTATCGAACCGGGTCCGAAAGGAGGTCCTGCCAAACGGTTGTTTGTCCCCAAGGCAGCGAGGACCCAGGTCCTTCTGTGGGGGCACTCCTCTCGCCTCACCTGTCACCCGGGCGTAGGTCGCACCTTGGAGTTCATCCAGCAAAAATTCTGGTGGCCCACCATAAAAGAAGACGTTGCCACTTTCGTCAAGGCCTGTCCCATGTGCTGCCAGGGAAAATCTTCTCACCTCCGCCTTCAAGGACTCCTTCACCCTTTATCTATTCCCCACCGACCCTGGTCCCATATCATCGACAGGTTTTCTAAGGCGGCCAGGTTCGTCCCCTTGATTAAGTTACCTTCTGCCAAGGAAACGGCTGAGTTGGTATTTAACCATGTGTTCCGAGTCTTCGGCATTCCTTAAGATATGGTTTCCGACAGAGGTCCCCAGTTCGCCTCAAGGTTTTGGAAGGCCTTCTGCCAACTCCTAGGGGCCACTGCCAGTCTATCTTCAGGGTACCACCCGGAGTCCAATGGCCAAACCGAGAGGATGAATCAAGAGCTGGAAGCCGCCCTCAGATGTCTGGCCTCCAACAACTCGTCCACATGGTCGTGCACAACACCTTGCGCTCCTCCTCCACTGGTATGTCCCCGCACGAGAGTCAGTTTGGCTATGCCCCTCCATTGTTCCCGGACCAGGAGGCAGAAGTCGGCGTGCCTTCAGCCTTGAAGTTCATCAGACGCTGTCGGCTTACGTGGAGGAAAACCTGTCTTAATCTTCTGCTTTCTTCACAGCGGTACTGACGACAAGCCAACAGACGTCGCCGTCCCGGGCATACCCTGCGCCCTGGCCAGAGAGTCTGGCTCGCCACAAAAAACTTACCACTATGGGTGGAGTCTCGCAAGCTGTCCCAGAAATACATCGGTCCCTTTAAGGTTGCCAGGAGAGTGAACCACGTTACATATCGCCTGCACTTACCCAGATCCCTTAAGATTAATCCCACGTTTCACATTTCCTTATTAAAACCCCCTCCTCCCGTGTCATCGGAGGCCAGCCGGCTTATACCGTCCATCAGATACTGGATTCCCGCCGGGTGAAGCGGTCCTGGCAGTATCTGGTGGACTGGGAAGGCTACGGTCCCGAGGAGTGCTCCTGGGTTCCTGCCAAAGATTTACTGGACCCTGACCTCATTCGACAGTTCAGGGCCCTCCACCCCGAGAAAGCTGGTAGGAACGTCAGGAGACGTTCCTAGGGGGGGGGGGGGGGGGATTCCGTCAGGATTTGGCCACTAGATGCCCCCATTGTGCTTTTTGACCCTTTTGTTTTCCCTTGTTTCCAGTTATTATTTGCACCTGTGCCTTTTTTTCCTTGAATGTATTTAAGTTTTCCTCAGTTCTTTGCTCTGTGTTTGAATGTTAGCACCCAGCCCCAGCGATGCTGTGAACATTTGTTGCCCCAGTTGGACTCTCTTGTGGTACTCTGTTTTTGTTCTCGTTTATTTATTTTTTATTATCTTTTGAGGCTTTTTCCTGCTGTACCTACCACCTGTGGATTTACCTTTTGACTTGGATTACCTTTTTCTCTTGGAATTACTTTTGACGTTGTGGATTTATATTTTTGCCTGAATAACTTTTTTTCCTTTTTCCTTTATTTAAACACCGTACTGCTGTGTCTGCCTCATCTTCTGGGTTCTGCCGACTATTAGTGGCTCAGTTTGCTAAGTGCCTGTTTCTCACACCGGAGACCCGAGTTTGTAGCCGGGTCTTGACAGGAACTCCTTCAAGACTGTTGGGAAAGTGTCACGTGTGCTCCCTCTCTGGCCTCACCAGACTGTTAGTTATGGCGCACACCTGTCACCATCATTACGCGCACCTGCACGTCATCAGACTCACTTGCACTCCATCACTTCTCTGAATACCTTCCCTATATATGTCACTACCTTTGGTTTCTTCACCAGGTGTTATTGTTTCTGTTCCTGTGTCATGTCTGTGCGTTGTTCGTGTTTCTTATTTTGTATTATGTTGTGTTTATTTATTAAAACACTCACTCCCTGAACTTGCTTCCTGACTCTCAGCTCACTCGTTACAGAAAGCATTCCTCATAAAGCTGGTTGAGAGAATGCCAAGAGTGTGCAAAGCTGTCATCAAGGCAAAGGGAGGCTACTTTGAAGAATCTAAAATCTAAAATATATTTTGATTTGTTTAACACTTTTCTTTTTTGGTTACAACATGATTCCATCTGTGTTATTTCATAGTTTTGATGTCCTCACCATTATTCCACCATGTAGAAAATAGTAAGAATAAAGAAAAACCCTTGAGTGTAAGGTTTGTTGTCGGGAGAAAGAGAGGAGGACCAAAGCGCAACGTCGTAAGTGTTCATGATGATTTTTAATTAAAACTCAGAACACTAAACACTAAACATTTCGCTACACTCGCACTAACATCTGCTAACCATGTGTATGTGACAAATAAAATTTGATGATTTGATTTGAATAAATGACAACGTGAATTTACAAAACCGAAACAGTACCGTGTGACCCAAACACTCACATGGAAACAAACACCCACAAACCAAAAGTTAAACCCAGGCTACCTAAGTATGATTCTCAATCAGGGACAACAATTGACAGCTGCCTCTGATTGAGAACCATACTAGGCTGAACTCAAAAACCAACATAGAAAAACAAACATAGACTCACCACCCCAACTCACGCCCTGACCATACTAAAACAAAGACAAAAACAAAGGAACTAAGGTCAGAACGTGACAATGAGTAGTTGTGTCCAAACTTTGGACTCTTACTGTATATACTGTAAGTTGCATAGACACACTCTGTGTACAATAATAGTGTTTAACATGATTTTTGAATGACCACCTAATTTCTGTACCTCACACATACAATTATATGTAAGGTCCCTCAGTCGCGCAGTGCATTTCAAACACAAATTCAACCACAAAGAGGTTTTCCAATGCCTTGCACCTATTGGTAGATGAGTAACATTTAAAAAGCAAACATTGAGTATCCCTTTGAGCATGAGTATCCCTTTGAGCATATTAATTACAGTTTGGATGGTGTGTCAATAGAGTTTCGTGTTGCTTTCCCTGGCGTGACATTTTGATGACCATGTAAATCTCTCTCCGACTTTTATCAAAACATTCAGCTCTATTTACTCTGATTTGAACATGCTAATTAGCATCAAAGTAGGCATCGTGCAAAACTACAAATCCCTGTAAGCTCCTGCACGTCATCTCTAGCTGACAAACTTTGCTGAGAGGTATTGTGTCAATTTAAAACTTGCACAAGACTGTTCACAGAACTGTCCATTTAAAGAAATGTATCCAATTGATTAATTTCTACATTTAGCTAACATTAGATAGTTTATCCAGAGATTCTTACCTTTGCCTCGATTTAAGCAGTGGAAAAACTATTGGAACCATTTTCCTGTTTGACTTCTAGGTTTTATGGCTATTATGACTCATACTGTAGTACTCTATACACCCAGTCACTACAAAGATACATTAGGTATGCTTCCTAACTCAGATGCCAGAGAGGAAGGAAACCATTCAGAGATTTCACCATGAGACCAATAGAGACTTTAAAACAGTTGAAGAGTGTAACAGCTATGATAGAGAACTGAGGATGGATCAACAGCATTGTAATTAATCCACAATACTAACCTAAATGACAGAGTGAAAGAAGGAAGCCTGTACAGAATAAAAATATTGAAAAAACATGCATCCTGTTTTGTAAAAATGTGGCAAAAAATGAACTTCATGTCCTGAGTACAAAGTGTTATTTGTAAATGTCTCATAGGAATATGGTGCAAATCTACCTTTGTGAAACCAGCTTTTGGTATATTAAGCTTCAACGTGGGTAGGCAGTATAACATTTGAGGTATTGGGTACATGGATCTGTTGGAATCTGACTGACACACCTGTCTACACCTGATACCAAACCTTTATATGTACGTTTTCTTAGGTCAGCACAGGATTTGCTTCTTCTTTTTTTGTTTAAAATCTTGTAGCCCTTTCCTGGAGTCCAATGAACAAAGCGCCCTCTAGTGGCCTCATGAGTGGAATGTTAATAATATGTTTCATAATTTCAGGATTAATATACATTTAAAAAATCTTAAAATGTGTTGTTTCTTTGTCAAATAGTTTTGTTATATTTCAGTCTTCTGTGTTGTATATAAAGTGTAATATTGCAAACTCAAAATCGAATACATTTCAACTCTATATCTGACATGGTACATACAGGTGCCTTCTTTTTTTAAAGCCCACAACTATGTGTGAGGTGTATACATTTGTTTATAAATAGATTGGTTTAAGACTAGCAAGAAACACTCTGTGCAACCCTGATTTAGCCTACTGCAGTAAAAGGTTAAATGTGCTATTGCTAATTAAATTGTGAATGCAGTATAATTTCAAGTAGTTTGAATTGTATTATTTCTTCTTGAAACTGAAACCCACAGAAGGCGGAACCAATGATGAATCATTTGTTTGTTCTTCCTGAGGAGCTGATGCAGATGATCACTGCAGCCTTCACGATGACCCACTTACAAGATAATAGCCACAAAACTCAATCTGTGTCGTGTGAAGTAAGCCCTTGATAATTATTCTCTTTTCAACAGAAATGGGTGTAGGAAAACAGGAGATACACTACATGACAAAAAATATGTGTACTGTGCACCTGCTCGTCGAACATCTTATTCCAAAATCATGGGCATTGATATGGAGTTGGACGCCGCTTTGCTGCTATAACAGCCTCCACTCTTCTGGGAATGCTTTCCACTAGATTGCTGTGGGGACTTGCTTCAGCCACAAGAGCATCAGTGAGGTTGGGAACTGATGTTCGACTCCAATTCTTCCCAAAGGTGTTCAATGGTGTTGAGGTCAGGGCTCTGTGCAGGCCAGTCAAGTTCTTCCACACTGATCTTGACAAACCATTTCTGTATTGACCTCGCTTTGTGCACGGGAGCATTGTCATGCTGAAACAGGAAAGGGCCTTCCCCAAACTGTTTCTACAAAGTTGAAGCACAAAATCGACTAGAATGTAATTTTACGCGTTAAGATTTCCCTTCACTTGAACTAAGGGGCCTAGCCCGAACCATGAAAAACAGCCCAGACCATTATTCCTACTCCACCAAACTTTACAGTTCGCACTATGCAATGGGGCAGGTAGTGTTATCCTGGCATCCACCAAACCCAGATTCGTCCGTTGGACAGCCAGATGGTAAAGCGTGATTCATCACTCCGGAGAACGTGTTTCCACTACTCCAAAGTACAATGGTGGCGAGCTTTACATTGTGCATGGTGATTAGGCTGTGCCGCTGTTCGGCCATGGAAACCCATTTCATGAAGCTCCCGACAAACAGTTGTTGTGTTAACCTTGCTTCCAGAGGCAGTTTGGAACTCGGTAGTGAATGTTTCAACCGAGGACAGGCGATTTATACTCACTCCGCGCTTCAGCACTCAGCGGTCCCATTCTGTGAGCTTGTGTGGCCTAACACTTTGAGGCTGAGCCGTTGTTGCTCCTAGAAGTTTCCACTTCACAATAACAGCACATACAGTTGACCGGGGCAGCTCAAGCAGGGCAGAAATTTGACTAACTGACCTGTTGGAAAGATGGCATCCTATGACAATGCCACATTTAAAGTCACTGAGCTCTTATAAATGGCTATTCTACTACCAATGTATACCTATGGAGATTGCCTGGCTGTGTACTTGATTTTATACACCTGTCAGCAATGGGTGTTGCTGAAATAGCCAAATCCACTAATTTGAAGGGGTGTCCATATACTTTTGTATATATAGCGTATTTCATAAAACACTTCAATAACTTAAGACTACATTATAGCTTGCTGCATTAACATAAAATCTATCACAGACCATTCCCATATCGCTGCGTCTACTTCTCAGCCAGGAGTAACTTGTGTTGTAACCTTGTTTTACCTTTCCCTTCTCAGTGCTTTGGGGGGGGGGGGGGGGGGGGGAACATAGGTTCTCCAGAGTGATCACATAGTATTGTGAGGCAGTTCATGCATGGTTGAAGCGTCACTTTCCATACCTGAAGATAAAGAGGAGGAGTCTCAAGGCCTGTCTGCACACTCTCTGAACTCTCCTCTACAAAGACACACACCAAAAACAGTCACATCTTTGAGAGAGCAAAGCGATGTGTTCTTGTGTCCACCAAAACACCCAGTCTCACTTTAATCTCCTAATAGGTTTCTTTCCCCGGTGCATTTATTTTATATTTCTTGGAGTGGGCGATCCCTTTGATCATCTGGTTGTACTACCTGTGGATTATACTACAAAGCCTCTTTAAAGTCTTTGCAAAGCCACGTGAATAATAAGCCATTTGGTCTTAAGAACAGTGGAGCTGAACTGAAACATTCCTTCGGGACTGCAGAAAAGTACCTTCTCGCAGATACAGTCTGTTCAAAGATATACTGTATGAATGATTTATCTTAAAGAGATAGTTCACTTCAAGTTACAACTAAAGACCACTCCAAAATCAACTCCGCCGGGTGATCAGACCTCTTGATTGGTCTGATAGAGACTTACCCATGTCCCATGCCACCTGTTGTGTAGATCTAGTGCTATACCTCAATGCCAAATGGACAGAAAGGCACCATCTAATGAAATCAATTTAAATCCTGCTATCTCTCAAATTATTTTGGCATTTGGTTAGCCTATATACATGTACACTGCCCTACATACAGTTGAAGTTGGAAGTTTACATACACTTAGGTTGAAGTCGTTATAAATTGTTTTTCAACCACTCACTCCACAAATTTCTTGTTAACAAACTATAGTTTTGGTAAGTTGGTTAGGACATCTACTTTGTGCATGACACAAGTCTTTTTTCCAACAATTGTTTACAGACAGATTATTTCACTTGTAATTCACTGTATCACAATTCCAGTGGGTCAGAAGTTTACATACACTAAGTTGACTGTGCCTTTAAACAGCTTGGAAAATTTGGTGAAAAAAGAGGAAACACACACATCAGAAGGTAAAGGTGGGTAAAGACAAAGTGTTTCACGTAGAGGAGATTCCAGATCAAAAGAGAGAGAAAGGTCAAAAATGGGTGCTGGTCCGCTGGAAAAACTGGCCCCAAAAATTCAACAGCTGGGTATTAGAGCAGGATGTGGTGGAGGCATCTGGGGGTTCATTTAAACCCACATGCATGATAAAATACATCCTCATTCGTGTGTACACCGGAGTGCATCATGGAACACAGCGGCTTCTACCTGACTCTCCCCAGTAATGCGTCCGCACATATATATCGTAATCAGAGTTCGAATTATACAACCAATTTTCCAAAGCCTATAGAGTTATCAGAGGCCTGGGAAGTAGGTCTCAGCGAGATTACATACCCCCATAGCTGGTATAATATCAAAGATAAGGAACGTGATTTTTATTTCAAAAAGTTATCGGAACCTGCGAAACTTATTAAGGTTAAAAAAGGGTTCTATAGAACCGTCGACAGGATCGTCGCCGAGTTGAATGAACGTCCATCACAGAACAGTATGGAAATATTCCTGATGTACAACCCTATACATAAACTTTTAGTAGATTATTATTAAGGATCGTTGAGCAAAGACATGAATACCCAAGAGTTGGAAGGGCTCATGAGCCGACTGATTGGAAAACAATTTTGCGGAGTGTTGGCTTGTGATGAATTACCTATGGAGAAATGGATGGTGCGGCCTGCCATGTTTATTGTCAATACCCATCCTAAACACATGCCGGGTGAACATTGGCTAGCTGTGACATTAGAAGAGGAAGGAGGAAGAAAAATCTAAACTTTTTTTGATTCCTATGGCTTTCCCCCCGGTTTTTCACATTTCCCCAAATCTATTAAAGAATTTCTGACCAAAAACTGCTCAAAGATATACTACAACATCAAACAGGTGCAAGATAACCTTTCAACTACATGCGGTCAACACTGTGTATTCTACCTATGCCAAAGAGCCCGGGGAGTTTATTTTGAAGATGTTATGTCTCTTTATAAGGATGATTTAAGAAGTAATGATAATGTTGTAGCTTGTTTTGTTAGAAAATATCAAAAGTGTTCAAATGTGTATCTTTTAAGAACGTGTAATCAAGGCGTATGCTCACGCCAAATGTTTCAAGAATTTTAACACACGTTATAATTCAACATTTTTTACTATTTCTTACAGATATAGGGTCCTGTTAGCCATGACCATTATCCGTTTCCAATTCCCCATCGCAAAGTCTTTTGCCCGCTCCATCGAAGCTCTGCCCGCTTTCACTCCAGGGAAAGAGCCGCCTTCGACCTTGTTGGTCCTGGGTATGTCTCAACGATAACCTCGGCCATCGCCGTAATTATTCATGATTTTCGAAAAGACTGTCCAGCTTATTCATCAGTGTTCGGAAAATATGATAATCGCGCCATTTAAAACTGAATATTATTTGAAAAAAATGTACATCCTTGCATGCTTTGGAAGATACATATGAACTGACCGTTTTCGATGCATTTGCACTATCAAATTGTTCACATGCTAAAATTGTCACTCTGGAGTCCGGGGTATACGCCATTGAAGCGACTCTTAGGGCCATTAAATCACTTCGTCCACAGACTTGTTCTTCCAACGCATATCCGGGCAGCCTTGAAGCACTCAGGGCGCGTTCCATTTGACACAGCGCGAGGTTGGGACACGCTGTCTGTGAATATCTTAACCGTAGATTCCTCAGGGTTGAATATGTAAGACATATGTCACTCACTCGTACACAAAAATCCTTTAAAACATTCTGGAGCCTCACGCAAAACATCCTCCAGGCTTTTGTCGTTGGATTCATGACATGAGCTGCAAAGAACTCTGAGAATTGGCCTTGTAGACATACTTTAGATGTTTAATATTCAGGTCTTTATTTAAAAAATGGCTTGTTCTGGACATTTATAATGCAGATGCCACAGCCCTATACCCCCAGGACATTCCTGCTTCATCAGATAACATAAGGGCGATAAAACTGGGGGTGGGGGACATACACGTTCCAAAAGTTCAAACACTCAACCCCCACCAGTTCAACCAGGCCCCCTAGACATCAATCACCATGACTACTTCAAAGCATACCATATAGATATAAAATAACACACACCCTCTAACACGTGACCACAGGAACATATTCGGAACATATTCGGACATGTACACGTCATCATGACGCAGGGTCATCAATCAATCATTTTGACCCGTGCCGTCTACTGTATTCTCTCTAATGACCATTATTATGTTTGGAGGAAAGCATCATGTTGTGGGAGTGCTTTGCTGCAGGAGGGACTGGTCCACTTCACAAAATAAATGGCATCATGAGGGAGGAAAAGTATGTGGATATAGTGAAGCAACATCCCAAGACATCAGTTAGGAAGTTAAATCCTGGTCCCAAATGGGTCTTCCAAATGGACAATGACCCCAAGTCAAGGTATTGGAGTGGCCATCACAAAGCCCTGACCTCATTCCTATAGAATATTTGTGGGCAGAACTGAAAAGCGGGTGTGAGCAAGGAGGCCTACTAACTTGACTCATTTACACCAGCTCTGTGAGGAGGAATCGGACAAAATTCACCCAACTTATTGTGGGAAGCTTGTGGAAGACTACCTGAAATGTTTGACCTAAGTTAAACAATTTAAAGGTAATGCTACCAAATACTAACTGAGTGTATGTAAACGTCTGACCCACTGGGAATGTGATGAAAGAAATAAAAGCTGAAAAAAGTCATTCTCTCTACTATTATTCTGACATATAACATTCTTAAAATATAGTGGTGATCCTAACTGACCTAAGACAGGGAATGTTTATTGGATTAAATGTCAGGAATTGTGAAACTGAGTTTAAATGTATTTGGCTGAGGTGTATGTAAACTTCTGACTTCAACTGTATTATGTGACTTATTATTTTAAGCACATTTTAACTCATTAACTTATTTAGGCTTGCCATAACAAAGGGGTTGAATACTTATTGACTTAGACATTTCAGGTTATAATTTTTTATTAATTTGTAAAAATCTCTGAAAATGTAATTCCACTTTGACATAATAGGATATTGTGTGTAAGCATGTGACACAAAATCTAATTTAATAGATTTTAAATTCAAGTTGTAACACAACAAAATGTGTGAGTACTTTCTGGGGTGTGAAAGGTGTGAGTACTTTCTGTATTTGACAGCAAATAATGGCATCATTTCTGCCAACTATATACTGAAAATAAACTTAAACACAACATGTTTATGCATGATATGCAACTGCTCAGGCAAGTCAGGAACCAATACACGCACTCAGTCAGGAAAGCAAAGACCAGCTTTTTCAAGAAGAAATTCGCATCCTGTAGCTCTAACTGCAAAAGGTTTTGGGACACTGTAAAGTCCATGGAGAACAAGAGCACCTCCTCCCAGCTGCCCACTGCACTGAGGCTAGGTAACACGGTCACCACTGATAAATCCATGATAATCGGAAATGTCAATAAGCATTTCTCAACGGCTGGCCATGCCTTCCTCCTGGCTACTCCAACCCCGGCCAACAGCTCCCCGGTACCTCCACGGTACCTTCTCCGCTGTGCAATTTGGTTTCCGAGCCGGGCACGGGTGCACCTCTGCCCTGCTCAAGGTACTAAACGATATCATAACCACCATCGATAAAAGACAGTACTGTGCAGCCGTCATCATCGACCTGGCCAAGGCTTTCGACTCTGTCAATCACCGTATTCTTATCGGCAGACTCAATAGCCTTGGTTTTTCTAATAACTGCCTCGCCTGGTTCACCAACTACTTTGCAGACAGAGGTCAGAGTGTCAAATCGGAGGGCATGTTGTCCAGACCTCTGGCAGTCTCTATGGGGGTATCACAGGGTTCAATTCTCAGGCCAACTATTTTCTCTGTATATATCAATGATGTCGCTCTTGCTGCGGGCGATTCCCTGATCCACCTCTACGCAGATAACACTGTTCTGTATACTTCTGGCCCTTCCTTGGACACTGTGCTAACAAACCTCCAAATGAGCTTCAATTCCATACAACACACCTTCTGTGGCCTCCAACTACTCTTAAATGCTAGTAAAACCAAATGCATGCTTTTCAACCGTTCGCTGCCCGCACCCGCCCGCCTGACTAGCATCACCACCCTGGACGGTTCCGACCTAGAATATGTGGACAACTATAAATACCTAGGTGTCTGGCTAGACTGTAAACTCTCCTTCCAGACTCATATTAAACATCTCCAATCCAAAGTCAAATCTAGAATCGGCTTTCTATTTTGCAACAAAGCCTCCTTCACTCACACCGCCAAACTTACCCTGTAAAACTGACTATCCTACCGATCCTTGACTTCGGCGATGTCATCTACAAAATAGCTTCCAAACTCTACACAGCAAACTGGATGCTGTCTATCACAGTGCCATCCGTTTTGTTACCAAATCACCTTATACCACCCACCACTGCGACCTGTATGCTCTAGTCATATTTGCCGCCAGACCCATTGTCTCCAGGTCATCTATAAGTCTATGCTAGGTAAAGCTCCGGATTATCTCAGTTCACTGGTCACGCTAACAACACGCACACGTTCCAGCAGGTATATCTCACTGATCATCCCCAAAGCTAACATCTCATTTGGCCGCCTTTCCTTCCAGTTCTCTGCTGCCAGTGACTGGAACGAATTGCAAAAATCGCTGAAGTTGGAGACTTATATTTCCCTCACCAACTTTAAATATCAACTATCTGAGCAGCTAACAGATCGCTGCAGCTGTACATAGTCCATCTGTAAATATCCCACCCAATCTACCTACCTCATCCCCATACTGTTTTTATTTTATTTACTTTTCTGCTCTTTTGCACACCAGTATCTCTACTTGCACATCATCATCTGCTCATTTATCACTCCAGTGTTAATCTGCTAAATTAATTATTTGCTCCTATGGCCTATTTATTGCCTACCTCCTCATGCCTTTTGCACACACTGTATATAGACTTTCTTTTTTCTACTGTGTCATTGACTTGTTTATTGTGTTATTGGCTTGTTTATTGTTTACTCCATGTGTATCTCTGTGTTGTTGTCTGTGTCACACTGCTTTGCTTTATCTTGGCCAGGTCACAGTTGTAAATGAGAACTTGTTCTCAACTAGCCTACCTGGTTAAATAAAGGTTAAATAAAATAAAAAACATTTTTTTAAATAAATGTAAAGTGAGCTGAAATCAAAGATCCCACAAAAAGCGTATTTCCCACAAAAAGCGTATTTCTCTCAAATGTTGTGCATAGAAGTGTTTACATCCCTGTTAGTGAGCATATCTTCTTTGCCAAGATATTCCATCCACAAGACAGTTTTGGCATATCACGAAGCTGACTAAACAGCATGATCATTACACAGGAGCACCTTGTCCTGGGGATGATAAAAGGCCACTATAAAATGTGCAGTTTTGTCGCACAACACCTACAGCTTCTCGCACAACTACGACAGCTTTAAAACATTTTTGAGGGACTGTGCAATTGGCATGCTGACTGCAGGAATGGTCACCAGAGCTGTGGCCAGATAATTTAATGTTCATTTCTCTACCATAAGTCGACTTCAATATCGTTTTACAGAATTTGGCAGTACGTCCAACCGGCCTCACAAATGCAGACCAAGTGTAACCAAGCCAGTCTAGGATCTCCACATCCGGCTTCTTCACCTACGGGATCATCTGAGGGGGTGCTGAGGAGTATTTCTGTCTGTAATATAGCTGGGCCTGGCTCCCAAGTGGGTGAGCCTATGCCCTCTCAGGCTGCACCATTACCCAGTCATTTGAAATCCATAGATTAGGGCCTAATGAATTTATTTAAATTGACTGATTTCCTTATACGAACTGTAACTCAGTAAAATCTTTGAAATTGTTGCATGTGGCGTTCACATTTTTGTTCAGTATATATTTACCTCCACACTGAAAGTTTGATCAATAATACTAGAGGGAGCGTGTCTTTCTTGCCAAATAACCTGATTTAAACCAAGGGAAATTGATTGAGCAGGGAAAAAAGCTTTTTTCAGTTTGCACTGGTTTGAATTTGGAGAGCTTTGGCACTGATTATTCCAAGCAATAAGGGAGAGTGGTCAGAAAGGAAAGAGGTGAAGAAAGAGGTGAAGAAGAAAAATAAGAAAGCAACAGAGGCTAAATAGAACACATCAGATTTAGAATAGAAAGGAGATGGAAGAGAGAAAGCAGGTTGAGGGTAAATGAAAGGATGATGAGAGAAAGCAGGTTGAGGGTAAATGAAAGGATGATGAGAGAAAAGGTTGAGGGTAAATGAAAGGATGATGAGAGAAAGCAGGTTGAGGGAAAATGAAAGGATGATGAGAGAAAGCAGGTTGAGGGAAAACGAAAGGATGATGAGAGAAATGTGTTGTGCAGGAATCATTGCAGACAGACACAGGGAGTCTGTGTTCATGCTTGCTATATGCAGTCAATCTACAGTTATACTTACTTCAAGGACAACACACGCTTGACAACTGTGTCTAGTGTTAGCGTTATATGGGTCTCTTTTATATGATTGCATGAAGACATGTTGTGTCAGGACAACACAGTAATTCAACTGTTTATGCACATGAAACATGGGAAATCTATTTTTAAACAAGCCACTTGCTCTAGCCTCAGATTTCCTTCCTTTCCATCGGTTCTTGTTTTCTGTGAATGACTAATACATTCATCTTAAGTACATATTCTCTAGCCTGGCAACCAGACTGATTCTGTATTCAAGTCGCCTACACTGTGCCTTGGTTTGTGAAATATGTCCACATGTCTCCCTAAAGCAGAGACACAGTGGCAGGCATGCTTGTTATTTCCTCCCACAACAGTGGGAGGATGAGTCAGAGTGTTACATCCGTGAAAGCAAGAAACACTCACTATAAGTACTGGGAATTATCATTATGGGGTGGACTATGGATCTGTCTCCCTCTGTTCGTACGTAGGTTAGTATGCACGTAGGTTAGTATGTCTGTTTGTAACACATTATATATCAGACACCACTAGACCGATGTTTACGAAACTTGGGTGAAAAATACGGCATTCACATTGATTGGCCCAAGAGGGGCACTATAGTAACTGAAATGCCAAACTTTGAGCAAGCATATATCTTGCACAGTTTGCGCTACAGACATGACATTTTATACATGTATGCATCTCCTCATGAGAAACAAGTTTCCTATAAGGATCTATAAGATCCGCCCATTCACAGAAATGTTGAAAGGGTGTGTAGACTATCTATACACAATGCAATTCTATACAGATACAGTTGACAATTAATCTTTTTGGCAATGTTTTTATTTTTATATATTTTTTAGGAATAATCACATGTAATGTCCCCCACAATGAAATCTGTCTCCGTACTATGGATCTGATGAAGACAAAGAGGCTGTGCTCTTGTGCGTTCGTTTGTGCGAAGATTGAATTGATTGCCTTATTATGGAGGCAGGGTTACTATTGCCATAAATCATCTTAACTGTCAAGTCCCCTATTTAGGGGACTTTGACCAGTTCTGGACCGGTTCCAGATCTTTTTTTCTGTGTACAGCGCACTCTGTGAAAGGTGCTTTACACTCCCTAAAAGCGATGGTTGTACCAATTCATATACGCTATTGCAAGAGCAGGTTCACAGAGACAGGAAATTGTCCATTTGTACAGGGAGTGACATGTTTTGGCCTATCCAGACAAAACAATTTATTGTGCCTGTGACCTTGTAGCTGTGCTTGCAATCGCGCATACGAAACAGGAGAGCCGAGTGGATGTAACAATATACGTTTTATCTTGCTGTGATGGACTGATAGCTCTTGTCACGCCCTGGTCTTAGTATTTTGTGTTTTCTTTATTATTTTCGTCAGGCCAGGGTGTGACATGGGTTTATTTATGTGGTGTGTTTAGTCTTGTTTTTTTTTGTAGGTATTAGGATTGTGGTATAGTGGGGTTTTCTAGAAAAGTCTATGGTTGCCTGAAGTGGTTCTCAATCAGAGGCAGGTGATTATCGTTGTCTCTGATTGGGAACCATATTTAGGCAGCCATATTCTTTGAGTGTTTCGTGGGTGATTGTTCCTGTTCCTGTCTCTGTGTTAGTTTCCACCAGTCTAGGCTGTTTCGGTTTTCGCGGTACATTTCTTGTTTTTGTAGTGTTCTTATTCATTAAACATGAATCAAAATTACCACGCTGCATTTTGGTCCGATCCTTGCTACACCTCTTTGTCAGAGGAGAAGATAGAAGAAAACCGTAACAGCTCTCAACAAGAAAAAATATGAAATCATTTAGTAGAGATGAAAACAGAGACCACGTTCTCTTGGTAACAGACAGACAAAATCATATTGTGCTTAAAGCTTGTTGTAACAAGTCTGCACACATTTGAATAGTGTCTCTGAGTCAGAGGAAGTTTGGCAGAAATGTCTCTGCAGTCAGTTATATGAAATGGTACTTATATTGTACTCTCGCTAAGTATGATCATACTATATTTATTTTACATTTATAAGAAAGGTGAAATCTTGTAAGTCATTTATAATTTGATTGTTACTACATATATTTAGAAACCATGTCTGAAATTTCAAGACCTATTGCCCCACTTTTGTTGAATAGAAAATATTTTCATAATATTTGTATTATGTACTTGAGCTTGTGTCCTCAATAGTGAGAACAAGTCAGCAATTTATAAAAAATGTTCCAGACCTTTCTCAAACTATGCAGCATTACCAGTTATTGTTTATGGCCATCTCATGAAAAACGATAACTTTTTTGGTATTTCTATTTAGGCAGAAATTAAAAATGTTCCATGACGTTCAAGAGGGCCATGAGAGCCAACCTATGCTTGATCAGAAAAGGTGGTTGGAGGTGCTGTATGGGTGGTGTCAGGCAATTGCAGAACCTCCGGAGGCACACAGAGGCCAAATTGAGCTTCGTACTACATTGCCATGTGCCTCTCATATTTTACAGGAAGGTCCTGTATAAACACAAACTCACTTCCTTGACAACTTCCTTCACAGAAGCTCTGCGCTGCTCAGCGAAGCGCAAGATGTATGAATTACCTGACTTCTACAGAGGCCATATCACCTTAATACTGTACGGCCAATGCAGGCGTCAGATTGACCATGCAGATTTTTTTATTCACTCACTGCCCATCAACAATGTATATTACTGTTGACACAGAGAGGATAAACACAACCAGGGCCTGATCACATGATGGCAGATTCATACTGTAAATCTTTAAATGGATTAACATTTTACATTTGGTAACAATGTCAATTCGCTCTCTCTCCGTCTCTCATCCATCTCTCATTAGACAAAGTAAGATTAGCCGCACGCAACAGGGGAAGGAAAAGTGTCAAACTGTCTCTGTAATTTGAGGAGAAGATTAGGATTAGTTATTACAAGTTTCAATCTGATTTTGAACTACCGTCTCCATAGCTGTCCCATCAATTTTGACATATTCAGTGTTGGACCATGGTGTATTTTCCTTAACCACTGTTTGAACTGTGCACCAAAAAAAAAACATATGGCACACATTTTACCCTCAAGCTATAGACCGGGTTATCCCCCTGCCATTTATCACCATTTACCTTTCAAGTGCCATTGACTCTATTGACAGTAATGAAAAATGATGTGGACTTTGGGGCATCGACACCTACTCTGTACGTTATACTGTATGTGTTGCTCTTATCTCAGCATCGACTCATTTAACCTTTGTCACTGACTCAATCTCTATTCCTATTGCATACATACTGTATGTCAAATCCCATCAATTGCAAGGTTGAGGTATTATTACATGAACTGGATCTGTACAAAGAGAAAAGATAAGAGCAAACAGAAAATAGGATAACAACCCAGTCATTTTCTTAATGGTGCCGGGCTCATACCCTGCTACCAGGCTGTCAGAAGTAGCCCAAAACCAGATGTGACGGACCATTTCCTCTCCCATCACTGTCTGTGAACCCAGATACCGGTGCGTAACCTTTTTACTATTCTTAGAAGCTGCTGGGCTGGCAGGATTTTAATTAAAGCTGAGTAAATTGATGCCTGTGGACTGCAACAGTGTTTTCTTGTTGCTTTCGTTGCTTGGACACTTAATCAGTGCCTGTCATGGCGACCAGGGGTCAAATACACTGCAATTTATCAACGGCAGCACAACACTCCAAGCAGGTCGACCACCACTCAGTGACCCCCCCCCCCCACCCTCAATCGTCCAAAACATTTCTGGGCATTTTCTTTATTGTCCAAATCATCAGGTGCTCTATGTGAACTGTCCATGCCAACGTGGCAACATTCATTTAGTAGCCATGAAGTGCTATGAAAGGCTGGTCATGGCTCACATCAACATCATCCTCCCGGACACCCTAGACCCACTCCAATTCGTATACTGCCCCAACAGATCCACAGATGACGCAATCTCAATCACACTACCCGCCGCCCTTTCTCACCTGCATAAAAGGAACACCTACAGTTGAAGTTGAAGTTTACATACACCTAGCCAAATACATTTATTAAACTCAGTTTTTCACAATTTCTGACATTTAATCCTAAAAATTCGCTGTCTTAGGTCAGTTAGGATCACCACTTTATTTTAAGAATGTGAAATGTCAGAATAATAGTAGAGAGAATGATTTATTTCAGCTTGTATTTCTTTCATCACATTCCCAGTGGGTCAGAAGTTTACATACACTCAATTAGCGTTTGGTAGCATTGCCTTTAAATTGTTTAACTTGGGTCAAACGTTTTGTGTAGCCTTCCACACGCTTCCCACAATAAGTTGGGTGAACTTTGGCCCATCCCTCCTGACAGAGCTGGTGTAACTGAGTCTGGTTTGTAAGCCTCCTTGCTCGACACGCTTTTTCAGTTCTGCCCAAAAAAGTTCAGGGCTTTGTGATGGCCACTCCAATACCTTAACTTTGTTGTTCTTAAGCCATTTTGCCACAACTTTGGAAGTATGCTTAGGGTCATTGTCCATTTGGAAGACCCATTTGCGACCAAGCTTTAACTTCCTAACTGATGTCTTGAGATGTTGCTTCAATATATCCACATACTTTTCTTTCCTCATGTTGCCATCTATTTTGTGAAGTGCACCAGTCTCTCCTGCAGCAAAGCACCCCCACCACATGATGCAGCCACCCCCGTGCTTCATGGTTGGGATGTTGTTCTTCAGCTTGCAAGCATCCCCCTTTTTCCTCCAAACATAACGATGGTCATTATGGCCAAACAGTTCTATTTTTGTTTCATCAGACCAGAGGGCATCTCTCCAAGAAGTACGATCTTTGTCCCCATGTGTACAGTAGTTGCAATCCGTAGTCTGGCTTCTTTATGGCGGTTTTGGAGCAGTGTCTTCTTCCTTGCTGAGCAGCCTTTCAGGTTATGTCGATATAGGACTCGTTTTACTGTGGATATAGATACTTTTGTACCTTTTTCCTCCAGCATCTTCACAAGGTCCTTTGCTGTTGTTCTGGGATTGATTTGCACTTCTCGCACCAAAGTACGTTCATCTCTAAGAGACAGAACGTGTCTCCTTCCTCAGCGGTATGACGGCTGCGTGGTTCCATGCTGTTTATACTTGCATACTATTGTTTGACCAGATGAACGTGGTACCTTCAGGCATTTGGAAATTGCTCCCAGGATGAATCAGACTTGTGGAGGTCTTGTCACGACTTCTGCCGAAATCGGCTCCTCTCCTTGTTCGGGCGGCGTTCGGCGATCGACGTCACCGGCTTTCTAGCCATCACCGCTCCATTTTTCATATATTCATTTGCCTTGTCTTGTTTTCATACACACCTGGTTTTCATTTCCCCAATCAATCTACTTGTATTTAACCCTCTGTTTCCCATCATATTTTGTGTGTAATTGTTTTCATGTCAAGTGATGTTCATTTAGCGCTTTACTTTATTGTTCTATTTTTTGAGCGTGTTTGTTTTGTTGTGCTCCCGGTTTGGAACTATAACAAAATGCGCTTTATTTATCATACTCTGCTCTCCTGCACCTGGCTTCGCCTTCATACACATCTTGACAGGTCTAATATTTTTTTTCTTGGCTGATTTCTTTTGATTTTCCAATAATGTCAAGCAAAGAGGCACTGAGTTTGAAGGTAGGCCTTGAAATAAATACACAGGTACACCTCCAATCAGAATCTTCTAAAGCCATTACATAATTTTCAGGAATTTTCCAAGCTGTTTAAAGGCACAGTCAACATAGTGTATGTAAACTTCTGACCCACTGGAATTGTGATACAGTGAATTATCAGTTAAATAATCTGTCTGTAAACAATTGTTGGAAAAATGACTTGTGTCATGCACAAAGTAGATGTCTTAACCGCCTTGCCAAAACTATAGTTTGTTAACAAGAAATGCGTGGAGTGGTTGAAAAACGAGTTTTAATGACTCCAACCTAAGTGTATGTAAACTTCCGACTTCAACTGTATGTGAGAATGCTGTTCATCGACTACAGCTAAGCGTTCAACACCATAGTGCCCACAAAGCTCATCACTAAGCTAAGGACTTTGGGACTAAACACCTCCTTCTGCAATTAGATCCCGGACTTCCTGATGGGCCGCCCTGGTGGTAAGAGTAGGCAACAACACTTCTGCCATGCTGATTCTTAACACTGGGGCCCCTCAGGGGTGTGTACTTAGTCCCTCCTGTATTCCCTGTTCACCCTCAACTGCATGGCCAAACATGACTCCAACACCATCATTAAGTTTTCTGATGACACAACAGTGGTAGGCCTAATCACAACGATGAGACAGCCTATAGGGAGCAGGTCAGAGAACTGACAGTGTGGTGCCAGGACAACAACCTCTCCCTCAATGTGCGCAAGACAATGGAGCTGATCGTGGACTACAGGAAAAGCTGGGCCGAACAGGCCCCCACTAACATAGACAGGGCTGTAGTGGAGCGGGTTGAGAGTTTCAAGTTCCTTGGTGTCCACATCACCAATGAACTATCATGATCCAAACACACCAAGACAGTTGTGAAGAGGGCACAACAAAACATTTCCCCCCTCAGGAGACTGAAAAGATTTGGCATGGGCCCCCAGATTCTCAAAAGTTTCTACAGCTGCGCCATCGAGAGCATCCTGACCGGTTGCATCACCACCTGGTTTGGCAACTGCTCGGCATCTGACTGTAAGGCACTACAGAGGGTAATGCGAATGGCCCAGTACATCAAGCCAAGCTTCCTGCCATCCAGCACCTATTTAATAGTTGTGTCAGAGGAAAGTTCATAAAATTGTCAGAGACTCCAGTCACCCAAGTTATAGACTGTTTTCTCTGCTACTGCACGACAAGCGGTACAGGAGCGCCAAGTCTAGGACCAAAAGGCTTCTCAACAGCTTCTACCCCCAAGACATTAGACAGCTGAACAATTCATAAAAATTGCCACTGGACAATTTACAGAGCTTGAGAGGATCTGCAGAGAAGAATAGGAGAAACTCCCCAAATACAGGTGTGCCAAAATTGTAGCATCATACCCACAATGACTCGAGGCTGCACTCACTGCCAAAGGTGCTTCAACAAAGTACTGAGTAAAGGGTCTGAATACTTACAGTACCAGTCAAAAGTTTGGACACACCTACTCATTCAAGGGTTTTTCTTTATTCTTACTATTTTCTACGTTGTAGAATAATAGTGAAGACATCACAACTAGGAAATAACACATATGGAATCATGTAGTAACTCAAAATGTGTTTAACAAATCCAAATATATTTTGCCATGATGACAGCTTTGTGCACTCTAAACATTCTTTCAATCAGTTTCACCTGGAATGCTTTTCCAACAGTCTTGAAGGAGTTTCCACATATGATGAGCACTTTCTCATAATCCAAGTTTGCATGTACATACTGTATCTACCTCAAGTACTTCAGTGTCCCTGCACATTGTACATTCTTTACTGATACTGACCCTGTATACACAGTGTAGAAAACACCATCCTAATATTGAGTAGCACCACCTTTTGCCCTCAGAACAGCCTCGATTTGTCATCTACAAGGTGTCGAAAGCGTTCCGCAGGGATGCTGGCCCATGTTGACTCCAATACTTCCCACAGTTGTGTCAAGTTGGCTGGATGTCCTTTGGGTGGTGGACCATTCTTAATACACACAGGATACACGCTGTTGAGAGTGAAAAACCCAGCAGCCTTGCAGTTCATGACACACTCAAACCATTGCGCCTGGCACCTACTACCATAGTGCGTTCAAAGGCACTTAAATATTTTGTCTTGCCCATTCACCCTCTGAGTGGCACACATACACAATCCATGTCTCAATTGTCTCAAGGCTTAAAAATCCAATATTGAATATTCCACTGGTGGGAAGGACTTTCAAGTTAGGCATGTCAATGTACCTGTGCATGTGACAAATAAAACGTGAAACTTGAGAATCTACAGCCATGTCCTTGGCAGCACTCTAACATAATTGCTATTGAGCTCCCTGAGGGTGGGATTGTAGTAGACAGTGCCTAGCCCACTTATCTGGATGCAAATAGATTTTTTGGGCTACGATTAAAGAAGTATACTGGTACGAAGCAGTCCCTTATCAGCTCCCTTCTTTCAACATGCCTTCAAGTTCACAAGTGGTTGTCACAGTCATTATGAAGGATGGGGTTGGAGGACTGAAACTGTCTCTGTCTGACTTGTCTCCCACTGCAGTCTAATCTCTCCTAAGGATTCACTCTCTGAACAGACACACTGAGCAGGCAGAGCTGAAAAACCAACAACAGAAAGCAGATCGATGAGGAAAATCTAAAAATATAATGAAACAGCTGTATCATTTTGTTTCTGGAAGCAACACTTTAGCAAGGATCTTTTCACTTTGAGAACATAATAATGGTGCTATGAACCTTTGAACAGATGCTGCTGGTGAGTCACCATGTAGTGGTTTGTTTTTGTTGTCTTTTATAATTTGACATGAAGTTGCTCATGGCAAAGACTAAATTCCAATCACTGACTCACAATAGCTGCAGGATGACTGCTATCACCAACTGTAGGCATTCATAGAAATTGGTGGCAGATTTCCTACATCAGAAAGGAAAAGTGGAACTCAATGAAAGAGAACCACTTCCAGACAGGTAATTGTGTTTTGACGAATGGGACGTTGAAATAAAATGGTTAAAAAATGGAAGCTTTGCATTCAAATTGGCATCATTAGAAGAAGACCTCAATGCAAAATTAAATTGGGTCACACTTTATTTGGAGGAGTCCATATTTTCCATCTGTAGATTCTCTAAAGATGGTCATACTATCAACAAACTATCTGTTGATAAGCAACTGCTTGCTAATGTTACGTTTAGGTTCAAAATAAGGGCTAAGGTAAATGTTAGGGTTAGGGCTAGGGTAAGGGTTAAGTTTAGGGTTAGGATAAGGGTTAAGGTTAAGGTTAGAGTTAGGGTTAGTAGATAGTTAGTTGAAATGTTACTGATAGTCTGTAGCGCACAGTCATGACTTCCCAGCTAGCAAATAAAGTTCTGAGAACCATATGTCTCTTAGAGCTTGGTGAAAGTGTGGTTGTCCTATGGATATTCTGCATACAACCTTCCCACAATGTTCTGGGTGCATGATACCTAGCTAGCGCATAACATTCTGAGAGCCATATCTTTCTTAAGTAGGAATTTCAGTACTTCAGCATAATGCTTCCTACAGGCTTCCTCATGGTTCCATTTAATGTAATGTTCTCAAATTGTTCAGAGAATGCTAAGAAACAACATTCTTTGTGGGAATTTCAGTACTTCAGCATAATGTTTTCTGCAGGTTTTGTCATGGTTCTGTTTAGTCATATTCTCAGAACATTAAGAAAACATTCCATAAAAACCACAAGAAGACATTAGTAATGTTCAAAGAACATTCTAAGAATGTTATTTAAAAACATACATTCCATTCTCAGCATCAACAAATCTCTCTCTATCCTCTATATTGATAAGTGTGTTCAGGCCACTAATTGGCCACACCTGATCTTAATAAGTGTTTGTTTCCTTTGAAATGGGGTCTATTTGAATAGACTAATATGAACAGCTTTGTATGAGTTACAAAGAATCATGGCACGCTAGCTCCATCCTGGTGACACAGTGGACCAACTCCATGGATAGAGAACAGAAGATGATATGTTTCAATCTCACTGACGCCATGCCACAAGAAACATATTTTTTTGCATGATTAATGCCAAAGCAAATACTTTTCCATGTGTCCCATCTGTGCTTGTAGTTCACAAAGCTAGCAGTGTTAAAAGTCTTACTGAAACATGTTCTCAGAACATTATTTAATTACCTTCAAATAACCTATCATTTCCGTTCTCAGACCGTTAATAAAGAATCCCAGGAAAACATTTAGGGAACCATAGTAAAACATTCCCAGAACCTCCTTGCAACCTAAAAATGAACGTTCCTTTCTAGGAACTTTTAGTTTTTGTGTTGGTCATCCCAGTGGGATATAGATTATAACCAATAAAGACCTGCCAATATAAATGACGGTAAGACACTAGAATTTAATGGCTGTGATAGGAGTAATATGAAAAATGGATCAACAACATTGTGGTTAATCCAACATACTAACCTAAATGGTAGTGTGAAAAGAGGGAAGCATGTACAGAATAAAAAATATTCCAAAACAATCATCCTGTTTGCAACAAGCCACTAAAGAATTACTGCACCAAAATGTACTAATCCAATACAACACATTACTAAGTACCACTCTCCATATTTTGAAGCATAGTGGTGGCTGCATGATGTCATGAGAATGCTTGTAATCACTAAGGACCAGGGAGTTTTTCAGGATAAAAAAGAAACATAATGGAGCCACGCACAGGAAACATCCTAGAGGAAAAGTTGGTTCAGTCTGACATGTAGTATTTTCTTATTTTAGTTTACGCTTTTCAATGCTAAACTCCTGTTATTTTTAAAAACATTTCCCACAAAAACTCTATGAAATGTAAATGAAGCATGGATCATTTACATGACAGTTTACATTTCCCACAGAAACTCTGTGAAATGTCAATGAAGCATGGATAATTTACATGACAGTTTACATTTCCCACAGAAACTCTGTGAAATGTCAATGAAGCATGGATCATTTACATGACAGTTTACATTTCCCACAGAAACTCTGTGAAATGTCAATGAAGCATGGATCATTTACATTACAGTTTACATTTCAGTCATTTAGCAGACAGTTTTATCCAGAGTGACTGACAGTAGTGAGTGGATACATTTTTGCACTTTTTCCCGTACTGAGCAAGCCTTTCGAAGCCTTTTACATTTAATTCAGCTCGTGTCATACTAATTTTGCGACCCGCGTAATATTGGATATAATATTAATGATATGTTAGAGAAAGACCTCACTGAACGATTCAGAACATGAATAATCATATTTGGCTTGGTAAAATGTATTTTATAACATAAGAAAGTGACATTTTATCACACAAGTACGTTTTCACCCACTCATGCAAGTAAAATTGCTCCCACTAGTCGCTGATTAAACATAACACTGTGGAAGCACATCTCCATATGGAGGGATGGGCACATAATTAAGAAGCAATTAGCTGAGTGGTGTTGAAAGGGTCACCTGGTCACACAGAGACACGAGTGTTGATACGAGTTGGATCAAAGGGAAAGACAGGGAAACTTGCTGAGGGACAACATTAAGACTTGTTGGGAGTGTGTGGGCTGCAATGAAAGCCTGAGTCACAAACCTCTGCTGACTTTTCCTCACCATTAAGACAGCAGCTGTGAGACAAACACACTAAATGTGCCCCTTTCAGAAAGCTGGGCTTATGACAGACGTCACTACTTCACAGGAGTGGCAAAAATATATATATATTCAGAAATGCCTTTGAACATTTGAACTTTCATGTGCCTTAATAACAAACGCGTACGTCATCTGAAAATACAATTGTTAAATTACTAGTTGGTTAAAAAAACATTTCACATTTTGGAACATAAGAACAAAAACAGATGGTGTGTCACACATGTTCACTAAATACACTGATTGTACACAACATTAGGCACACCTGTACTTTCCATGACATAGACTGACTAGGTGAATCTAGGTGAAAGCTATGATCCCTTATTAATCAGTGTATATGAAGAGGAGAAGACAGGTTAAAGAAGGATTTGTAAACCTTGAGACAATTGAGACATGGATTGTGTATGTGTGCCATTCAGAGGGTGAATGGGAAAGACTAAATATTTCAGTGCCTTTGAAAGGGTTATGGTAGTAGGTACCAGGGCACACTGGTATGAGTGTGTCAAGAACTGCAACGCTTCTGGGTTTTTCATGCTCAAGTGTTTCCCATGTGTATCAATCATGTTCCACCACCCAAAGGACCAGCCAACTTGACACAACTGTGGGAAGTACTGGAGTCAACATGGGCCAGCATCCCTGTGGAATGCTTTCGAACACCTTGTAGTCCATGCCCCGAGGAATTGAGGCTGTTCTGGGGGCAAACAGATGTTTTGTACACAGTGCATGTATACACACATGCTGCAGAGGGAACAGACTAAGGCATGTTAGCTCCTCTGAGATCCCCAAGCTAACACAGTTCACTGTAGAAGTCACATCTCTCAGCGCGGTACATTGATATAAACTGCAGCAGTTCCAGGAAGTTAATTAAGTTAATAAAAGGTCATAAACCTCATCTTGGCCATGACTTCACAATTGCTGTGAAGTATCAAACCCAGCAGGGCGGTATCCTCTTCAAAGTGGCGTCTAAAGTTAACATTGTGCCATGAGGGATGAAAATCAGCTCCTAAAGTGCATAGAGCTTCTGCTACTGATCTTTTTTTTTCTTCTGGAAAATGGCTTCAACAGTATTTATTTATTTGATTTTACCAGGCAAATCAGTTAAGAACAAATTCTTATTTCCAATGACAGCCTAGGAACAGTGGGTTAACTGCCTGTTCAGGGTCAGAACGACAGATTTGTACCTTGTAAAAAAATATAGGATAATCCTTTTTGATTCCAGGTAGAACCCTTTTTGGAAAAGGTTTTTCATGGAACTCAAAGGGTTCTACCTAGAACCAAAAAGGGTTCTTCAAAGGGTTCTCCTATGGGGACAGCTGAAGAACCGTTTTAGGTTCTAGATAGCACCATTTTTTCCAAGAGTTTACTGCTGCTGTACCAGAACATAGTCAACTGTCACTTTTACACCTCCAGTATTGACCTTATGTTTAAATCCTGCCTGGCTCGGTTATTTATCTAGGGCCTGAGACATTTCTCAGCTTCATAGAATCAATGTTATTATGACTTCAATCTGTGTTCTTTCCTCTCTGGGATATCATGGGTATAAAAAATTATGCTATAATATTGACTTTATTTATTTTGTTTTGTTTGTAGAGAATTGACAGATTATCTTCTGTTATTCCCCCAACTATTAGATCGCTGCTATCTTTTTTTCTCCCAACTATGAGGTATTATATTACTATTGGGCATTATATTAATATGAGGTATTATAATCCTTTCCAAAGAGATAGATGACCAGCAGGGTCAAATAATAATAATCACAGTGGTTGTCGAGGGTGCAACAGGTCAGCACCTCGGGAGTAAATGGCAGTTGGCTTTTCATAGCCGATCATTCAGAGTATCTCTACCGCTCCTGCTGTCTCTAGAGAGTTGAAAACAGCAGGTCTGGGACAGGTAGCACATCCGGTGAACAGGGAAAGAAAGAAAGAAAGAAAGAAAGAAAGAAAGAAAGAAAGAAAGAAAGAAAGAAAGAAAGAAAGAAAGAAAGAAAGAAAGAAAGAAAGAAAGAAAGAAAGAAAGAAAGAGAGAAAGAAAGAGAAAAAAAGAGAGAGAATTAGAGAGAGCATACTTAAATTCACACAGGAAACCGGATAAGACAGGAGAAATACTCCAGATATAACAGACTGACCTTAGCCCCCCGACACATAAACTACTGCAGCATAAATACTGGATGCTGAGACAGGAGGGAGACACTGTGGCCCCCTCCGATGATACCCCCGGACAGGGCCAAACATGCAGGATATAACCCCACTCACTTTGCCAAAGCACAGCCCCCACACCACTAGAGGGATATCTTCAACCACCGACTTACCATCCTGAGACAAGGCCGAGTAGGCCACAAAGATCTCCCCCACGGCACAACCCAGGGGGGTGGGGGGGCAATTCCAGGGAGGGCAATTTTGGGGCTTCACCATGTTTCATTGAAATGTACAGCTATGTGTCATCCACATAGCAGTGAAAGTTAACATTATGTTTCCGAATGACATCACCAAGAGGTATAATATATAGTGAAAACAATAGTGGTCCTAAAACAGAACCTTGAGGAACACCAAAATGTACATTTGATTTGTGAATGGTTTGTCCTCTTGATTTGTCAAGAGGACAAACCATCCACAAGCCAGAACTTGTCTGTGTAGACCAATTTGGGTTTCCAATCTCTCCAAAAGAATGTGTTGATCAATGGTATCAAAAGCCTCGGTCTGACGCCATTGAAAGGTAATTTACCACCTTCACAAGTGCAGTATCAATGCTATGATGGGGTCTAAAACCAGACTGAAGCATTTCGTATACATTGTTTGTCTTCAGGAAGGCAGTGAGTTGCTACGTAACAGCTTTTACTAAAATGTTTGAGAGGAATGGGAGATTCGATAAAGGCCGATAGTTTTTATATTTTCTGGGTCAAGGTTTGGCTTTTTCAAGAGAGGCTTTATTACTGCCACTTTTAGTGAGTTTGGTACACATCCGGTGGATGTTATTATGTTCAACATAGGTTGGCCAAGCACAGGAAGCAGCTCTTTCAGTAGTTTAGTTGGAATAGGGTCCAGTATGCAGCTTGAAGGTTTAGAGGCCATGATTATTTTCATCAATGTGTCAAGAGATATAGTACTAAAAAACTTGAGTGTCTCCCTTGATCCTAGGTCCTGGCAGAGTTGTGCGAACTCAGGACATGTCACGCCCTGACCATAGAGAGCTGTTTATTATCTATATTGGTTGGGGCGTGATAGTAACTAGGGTGGGTCATCTATGTGATTAATGGTTTATGTTGGCCTGGTATGGTTCCCAAACAGAGACAGCTGTTTATCGTTGTCTCTGATTGGGGATCATATTTAGGCAGCCATTTTCTTATTGTTCTTTGTGGGATCTTGTCTACAGATAGTTGCCTGTACACACACCAGTAGCTTCACGTTTTGTTCGGTATTTTGTTGTTTTTGTTCGGTGTTCATTTAATAAAGTAAAATGTACGCCTATCACGCTGCACCTTGGTCATTTCGACGACCGTGACAGTACAACTGAGCTTTGGAGGTATACGCAGATTTAAAGAGGAGTCCGTAATTTGCCTTCTAATGATCATGATCTTTTCCTCAAAGAAGTTCATGAATTTATCACTACTGAAGTGAAAGCCTTCCTCTCTTGGGGAATGCTGCTTTTTAGTTTGCTTTGCGGCAGTATCAAAAATAAATTCTGGTGGTGTCTAATTGTAGATTAAGAAAGAGACTTTCTGACCCCAAGATGTGACGAAGTTCTGAGATAAATCTGTCAGGTAAATCCCTTCAAAAAGGGTTAGGGTTAGGGTTAGGGTAATCCAATAGTTTGGTAACACTGTATTTGTCAGTGTGATTTTTTTTAGAGCTCTCATTTAATTAATTCATTGGGAAATGACACTACATGACAAAATACCATAGAGCTCTGGATCAACACAAAAACAAAGCAGCTCTTTTCGTCTAATTCATAGAGGTCTGGACATACATGATGATCAACACTTCCAATTGGGACTAGGAGACGCCTGGAGATGTGATGACATAGCCCTGTCTCTCTGCATTGTCTAAATGTCACACAGGGCTGTGGCGAAAGAGCACGGCACTGAACTATTCTAAGGTCTTCTAAGGACCGGGGAAAGGTATTCTGACCTTAATGGAACTTCCTGGTTAAAACAAAAGATGGATGGCATGATTTCGGAGGACATCATATACTTTGTCTTCAAAGTTTAGTGTCAGTTCAATCCATAGACAACTACACACCCTCTGACTCTCCTGCCAACTCTGCATGTCCCTGAGCAGCTTGAGGGCCTGACAGCAGTGGGGGATATGGATGCAGACAGACAGACAAATCTGGTGAATTGGCAAACCCTTGAGAAAGATGAGAAAAAAATACTATAACATTTTTTACAAATACTGAGCTATAGTGTATGATCCAAAAAAGAGAGAAAATTATATTTTAGATTAATACAATTCCTCATAAAAATATATTTTGTGTAACAAATATCATTATGTTTTTCTTTCAAAAAGATACTTTTTACATCCTACCATTGCAAGGACAATAGCACAGAACCTTTAGCTATAATATTTAATGAGATGGCGTACACTTTTGCATGGATCTTATACCGGATCGGCAGGGTAGCCTAGTGGTTATCGTGTTGGACTAGTAACCGGAAGGTTGCAAGTTCAAACCCCCGAGCTGACAAGGTACAAATCTGTCGTTCTGCTCTTGAACAGGCAGTTAACCCACTGTTCCTAGGCCGTCATTGAAAATAAGAATTTGTTCTTAAGACTTGCCTAGTTAAATAAAATAAAAATTCCTCTTCAAAACACAAGTTTTCAATGGGGTTTAAGTCTGGAGACTGAGATAGCCATTGCAAAATGTTGATTTTGTGGTCAATTACTCATTTATTTTAGGATTTTGATGTGTTCTTGGGGTCAATGTCTCACTGGAAGGTCCGCTTTCGGGACAAGCTTCAGCCTCCTATCAGAAGCAACCAGGTTTTTGGCTAAATGTCCAGTTACTTGGTAGACCAGTGAAAGCAAAACAGAGCCAAAACATCAACGATCACCACCATATTTTACAGTAGGTATGAGGTTATTTTTTGCATATGCATCTTTCATTCAATGCCAAACCCACCACTGGTGTGCCTTGCCAAATACCAATTTTTCATCCATAGCATCAGTTCCAATCCAAGTGCCGTTTAGCAAACTCCATGTCACGCCTGCTCCCGCTCTTCCCTCCCTGGCGCTTGAGGGCACTAGACAGCTCTGCATCATGCACTCCTATCATCCATTACGCACACCTGCCTACCCTTGTCACGTGCATCAGTGATATTGGACTCACCTGGACTCACTCATCACCTGTTATTAAAAAATCAAATCAAATCAAATCAAATTTATTTGTCACATACACATGGTTAGCAGATGTTAATGCGAGTGTAGCGAAATGCTTGTGCTTCTAGTTCCGACAATGCAGTAATAACGAACAAGTGATCTAACTAACAATTCCAAATTCTTATACACAGTGTAAGGGGATAAAGAATATGTACATAAAGATATATGAATGAGTGATGGTACAGAGCAGCATAGGCAAGATACAGTAGATGATATCGAGTACAGTATATACATATGAGATGAGTATGTAAACCAAGTGGCATAGTTAAAGTGGCTAGTGATACATGTATTACATAAGGATGCAGTCGATGATATAGAGTACAGTATCTACGTATGCATATGAGATGAATAATGTAGGGTAAGTAACATTATATAAGGTAGCATTGTTTAAAGTGGCTAGTGATATATTTACATCATTTCCCATCTATTCCCATGATTAAAGTGGCTGGAGTAGAGTCAGTGGCATTGACAGTGTGTTGGCAGTAGCCACTCAATGTTAGTGGTGGCTGTTTAACAGTCTGATGGCCTTGAGATAGAAGCTGTTTTTCAGTCTCTCGGTCCCAGCTTTGATGCACCTGTACTGACCTCGCCTTCTGGATGACAGCGGGGTGAACAGGCAGTGGCTCGGGTGGTTGATGTCCTTGATGATCTTTATGGCCTTCCTGTAGCATCGGGTGGTGTAGGTGTCCTGGAGGGCAGGTAGTTTGCCCCCGGTGATGCGTTGAGCAGACCTCACTACCCTCTGGAGAGCCTTACGGTTGAGGGCGGTGCAGTTGCCATACCAGGCGGTGATACAGCCCGCCAGGATGCTCTCGATTGTGCATCTGTAGAAGTTTGTGAGTGCTTTTGGTGACAAGCCGAATTTCTTCAGCCTCCTGAGGTTGAAGAGGCGCTGCTGCGCCTTCCTCACGATGCTGTCTGTGTGAGTGGACCAATTCAGTTTTTCTGTGATGTGTATGCCGAGGAACTTAAAACTTGCTACCCTCTCCACTACTGTTCCATCGATGTGGATGGGGGGGGTGTTCCCTCTGCTGTTTCCTGAAGTCCACAATCATCTCCTTAGTTTTGTTGACGTTGAGTGTGAGGTTATTTTCCTGACACCACACTCCGAGGGCCCTCACCTCCTCCCTGTAGGTCGTCTCGTCGTTGTTGGTAATCAAGCCTACCACTGTTGTGTCGTCCGCAAACTTGATGATTGAGTTGGAGGCGTGCGTGGCCACGCAGTCGTGGGTGAACAGGGAGTACAGGAGAGGGCTCAGAACGCACCCTTGTGGGGCCCCAGTGTTGAGGATCAGCGGGGAGGAGATGTTGTTGCCTACCCTCACCACCTGGGGGCGGCCCGTCAGGAAGTCCAGTACCCAGTTGCACAGGGCGGGGTCGAGACCCAGGGTCTCGAGCTTGATGACGAGCTTGGAGGGTACTATGGTGTTGAATGCCGAGCTGTAGTCGATGAACAGCATTCTCACATAGGTATTCCTCTTGTCCAGATGGGTTAGGGCAGTGTGCAGTGTGGTTGAGATTGCATCGTCTGTGGACCTATTTGGGCGGTAAGCAAATTGGAGTGGGTCAAGGGTGTCAGGTAGGGTGGAGGTGATATGGTCCTTGACTAGTCTCTCAAAGCACTTCATGATGACGGATGTGAGTGCTACGGGGCGGTAGTCGTTTAGCTCAGTTACCTTAGCTTTCTTGGGAACAGGAACAATGGTGGCCCTCTTGAAGCATGTGGGAACAGCAGACTGGTATAGGGATTGGTTGAATATGTCCGTAAACACACCGGCCAGCTGGTCTGCGCATGCTCTGAGGGCGCGGCTGGGGATGCCGTCTGGGCCTGCAGCCTTGCGAGGGTTAACACGTTTAAATGTCTTACTCACTTCGGCTGCAGTGAAGGAGAGACCGCATGTTTTCGTTGCAGGCCGTGTCAGTGGCACTGTATTGTCCTCAAAGCGGGCAAAAAAGTTGTTTAGTCTGCCTGGGAGCAAGACATCCTGCTCCGTGACTGGGCTGGGTTTCTTCCTGTAGTCCGTGATTGACTGTAGACCCTGCCACATGCCTCTTGTGTCTGAGCCGTTGAATTGAGATTCTACTTTGTCTCTGTACTGGCGCTTAGCTTGTTTGATAGCCTTGCGGAGGGAATAGCTGCGCTGTTTGTATTCAGTCATGTTACCAGACACCTTGCCCTGATTAAAAGCAGTGGTTCGCGCCTTCAGTTCCACACGAATGCTGCCATCAATCCACGGTTTCTGGTTGGGGAATGTTTTAATCGTTGCTATGGGAACGACATCTTCAACGCACGTTCTAATGAACTCGCACACCGAATCAGCGTATTCGTCAATGTTGTTGGCTGACGCAATACGAAACATCTCCCAGTCCACGTGATGGAAGCAGTCTTGGAGTGTGGAGTCAGCTTGGTCGGACCAGCGTTGGACAGACCTCAGTGTGGGAGCTTCTTGTTTTAGTTTCTGTCTGTAGGCAGGGATCAACAAAATGGAGTCGTGGTCAGCTTTTCCGAAAGGGGGGCGGGGCAGGGCCTTATATGCGTCGCGGAAGTTAGAGTAACAATGATCCAGGGTCTTTCCACCCCTGGTTGCGCAATCGATATGCTGATAAAATTTAGGGAGTCTTGTTTTCAGATTAGCCTTGTTAAAATCCCCAGCTACAATGAATGCAGCCTCCGGATAAATCGTTTCCAGTTTGCAGAGAGTTAAATAAAGTTCGTTCAGAGCCATCGATGTGTCTGCTTGGGGGGGGATATATACGGCTGTGATTATAATCGAAGAGAATTCTCTTGGTAGATAATGCGGTCTACATTTGATTGTGAGGAATTCTAAATCAGGTGAACAGAAGGATTTGAGTTCCTGTATGTTTCTTTCATCACACCATGTCACGTTGGCCATAAGGCATACGCCCCCGCCCCTCTTCTTACCAGAAAGATGTTCGTTTCTGTCCGCGCGATGCGTGGAGAAACCCGCTGGCTGCACCGCTTCGGATTGCGTCTCTCCAGTGAGCCACGTTTCCGTGAAACAGAGAACGTTACAGTCTCTGATGTCCCTCTGGAATGCTACCCTTGCTCGGATTTCATCAACCTTGTTGTCAAGAGACTGGACATTGGCAAGAAGAATGCTAGGGAGTGGTGCACGATGTGCCCGTCTCCGGAGTCTGACCAGAAGACCGCTTCGTTTCCCTCTTTTTCCTCTCTCTTATTACCTCCCCTATATCTGTCAGTTCTGCAGCTCTGTTCCCCGCTTCTGCATGAATTGTTTTTGGTTTGTATTACTAGTTTGCTGACGATGTTCCTGTCTCGTTCCATGTCCGTTCTTTATTAAATGTTTGACTCCCCGTACCTGCTTCGTCTCTCCAGCGTCATTCCATGTGACACTCCAGGCATTTACATTTGTTGATTGCTCTCAAATAAGGTATTTTTTCAGTGATCCTTTCCAAAGAGCCTATCAGCATGGAGGTGGTGTATAATTGTAGATTAAGAGACTTTGTGACCCCAAGATGTGACGAAGTTCTGAGATTGTCTAACTGTGGCCCTTGGACTTTTCCAAACTTTTTTTTTCTTTGCCATCAGAAGAATCTTCCTCACTGTGGATGGGGACAAGATACACTTGCATCCTCTACCAGGCAAGGTCACCACTGTTCCAATGGCTTAATTATTGCCCTAACAGTGGTAGTGGTAGTGGTAAAGTGACAGTGACAGTGACAGTGACAGTGGTAGTGGTAAAGTGGTAAATGTATTTTTTTAGCTATTGTTTTGTACACATTGCCTGATTCATGAAGGTCTTTTTTTTTTAGCAAACATTATAGTTCAGTATTTGTATCATTTATTTGATAGTATTTTTTGCTCATCTTTATCAAGGGTGTCAATCATTTTGGAGGTGACTGTATAGACAGGTAATGTCCATGTTGAAATTGTCACGACTTCCGCCGAAGTCGGTTCCTCTCCTTGTTCGGGCGGCGTTCGGCGGTCGACGTCACCGGTCTTCTAGTCATCGCCGATCCACCTTTCATTTTTCATTTGTTTTGTCTTGTTTTCCCACACACCTGGTTTACATTCCCTCATTACTTGTTGTGTATTTAACCCTCTGTTCCCCCCATGTCTGTGTGTGAAATTGTTTGTTGTAAAGTGCTTGTGCACTCTGACTGGTTCGCAACAGGTTATTTTGTATCCATATTTTGTTGTTCTGGGTGCCGTTGGTTTTGCATATTAAACTGCTCCGGTTATTACCCAGTTCTGCTCTCCTGCGCCTGACTTCCCTGCAGTCAGTCACGCACCCCTTACAGAAATGGATGAAATTAGTAAAGAACCTCTTAAATGTAACTACATGTAATTGAAAATGTTATCTATGTGATCCCCAAAAGTAATGATGTATCATGAGAGTGCCATAAACTATAACTAGGAATGCTGCATACTCCAAGAAAGGTTAAAATGTCACCTTTCTGGTATAATAGTTATACATTGCTGAGGTGTAGTCACTTTTGAGGACTCAAGCTCAAGTACACAGTAAAAATATGATACAAATATGAAAATATGTAACGTTATATTGATTTTCTATTCAACAAAACTGTATGAATAAGGCTTGAAATGAATTTCACCTTCCTTATAATTGTAAAGTATATATTTGTATATTTAGTGTTAGAGAACATGTGCATACATTCTTTTCTATAGGTCTCTCTTGATCCAAATGTCTGCCCCCATCTCTGTGAACGTCTCACAAACCTCTAGCTTTGCTTCCTGAACTTGCTAGGAATTTGCCTTTCATCTCACATTAATCTTGTCCGTTTACGACAAACTGAAGGTGACAGTCGGAAAAGCGCATGAAATGGTAGGAGGGACATCCCAGCTTCAAGTGGTGTCAGATTTCCCATCCTGCTTCCAACAGGCAGACGAGACATACTCCTGTGTCTGTGAGAATCCGGGCTACCTCTTAATGCAAGCCATTTCCATCCATGGTGTCCACATATCAATTTATAAGAGGAAATGTCAGTCGGAACTGGTACCAGAAACACGCAGGACCCAAAAACAGCTGACTTTAAATCTAATATTAACAACTAATATGGTCCCGTGTATCTCAGTTGGTAGAGTATAGTGTTTGCAACACCAGGGTTGTGGGTTCGATTCTCACGGGGGACCAGCATGAGAAAAAACGTACAATCGATACTTTAAGTCACTGGATAAGAATGTCTGTTAAATGATTAAAGTGTGAAAATTATAAGGACTTTTCATGAAGCTTTCGTAAGCTGAAGATATGTTTTTATTAGGCGTTTCTAAACTGAAGATATTTTCACCAATTATTTATCACTAACAAGGGAGGGAAATGAGATGTGCTGGAAGAAGAGAATCCTGACCTCTATTCATAACCATAACCTAATCATATTGTAATCTGTTTTAATTGCCCAATCTATTCTAATCGATTTGATTCTCTTCTATTCTATTATTCTAATCTATCATATTCTAATCTATTCTAACAGATTCATATTCATTTTCCATAACTCCTTGCTGCTGGCTATCAGCACTAATAATATGAATAACAAGCTCCATATAGTAGCCACCGGATATTATGATCTCATGGTCAAGCCTGGCATCTCATGGTGAATGGTCAATCAAAACTAAGAGAAACTGAATGATTTTTACTTGTGTTGTCCTTCTGTTTCAGTATCATCTGCCTCAGCCATGTCAGGGTTGTGGTTAGTATCATAGCAATAGGCGGCTGAGGCTAGATGTACGGTTAGTGCTCAGAATAAAGATCACAATCTCACTGTTATATAAAAGATGTAATATGTAATTTGACACAACAACATTTAGCCTATCATGCTCTGTTTCTCAACTTTGCATAATTGATTCCTATCCTGATATACAGTACCAGTCAAAAGTTAGGACACACCTGCTCATTCAAGGGGTTTTCTTAATGTTTTACTATTTTCTACATTGTAGAATAACAGTGAAGACATCAAAACTATGAAATAGCAAATATGGAATCATGTAGTAACCAAAAAAGTGTGAAACAAATCAAAATATATTTTAGATTTTCGATTCTTCAAAGTAGCCACCCTTTGCCTTGATTACAGCTTTGCACACTCTTGACATTCTCTCAACCAGCTTCATGAGGTATGCTTTTCCAACAATCTTGAAGGAGTTCCCACACATGCTGAGCATTTGTAAGCTGCTTTTCCATTACACCTCCTCCTTCATGCTTCATGGTGGGAACCACAGATGTGAAGATCATCCGTTCACCTACTGTACTCTGCGTCTCACAAAGACACGGCGGTTGGAACCAAAAATCTCAGATTTGGGCTCATCAGACCAAATGACAGAATTTCCACCGGTCTAATGTCCATTGCTTGTGTTTCTTGGCCCAAGAAAGTCTCATCTTCTTATTGGTGTCCTTTAGTAGTGGTTTATTTACAGCAATTTGACCATAAAGGCCTTATTCACATAGTCTCTTCTGAACAGTTGATGTTGAGATGTGTCTGTTACTTGAAGCATTTACTTGGGCTGCTATCTGAGGTACAGGTACCTCTAATGAACGTATTCTCTGCAGTAGAGGTAACTCTGGGTCTTCCTTTCCTGTGGCGGTCCTCATGAGAGCCAGTTTCATCATATCGCTTGATGGCTTTTGCGACTGCACTTGAAGAAACGTTAAAAGTTTTTTCGGATTGACTTACCTTCATGTCTTACGGACTGTCATTTCTCTTTTCTTATTTGAGCTATTCTTGCCATAATATGGACTTAGCCTTATTTGGTAAAAGACCATCTTCTGTATACCACCCCTACCTCGTCACAACGCAACTGATTGGCTCAAACACAGTAAGAAGGAAAGAAATTCCACAAATGAACTTTTAACAAGACACACCTGTTAAATGAAATGCATTCCAGGTGACTACCCCATGAAACTGGTTGAGAGAATGTGAATAGTGTGCAAAGGCTGTCATCAAGGTAAAGGGTTGCTACTTTGAAGAATCTAAAATCTAAAATATATTTTGAAAAGATTAACACTTTTTTTGTTAATGCATGATTCCATATATGTTATTTAATAGTTTTGATGTCTTCGCTATTATTCTACAATATAGAACAAAGTAAAAAATAAAGAAAAACCCTTGAATTTGTTGGTGTGTCAGAACTTTTGACCGGTACTGATAATATATATATTTTTTAAAGCCACATGAGGCTTGTGAGGGATTTACCATTTCATCCCTTTTACAGGGAAATATATTTTAAAGAACACACCCTACCTCCAATGTTCCCTTCTATAAGTTCTCATTGTTCTCATGTGGTTCAACGCTGTGTGCTTGCACCTATGTGTCTCTCAGGGGGCCAGACTCCATCTCCAAATTAAAGTCAGTGCTCCTTGACTTAGGCAACTGCTTGACTCACCATAATTACAGCCATTCTCTATATGCAACACTTTCCATTGTATTCCTTGGGCACTGAATAGATGGGTGATTTAAGAATAGTACGCCAGCGGACCGGCTGTCCGGCAGGGACACAATGATTGCACTTCTATGACACAGAGTTAAGGCACATTATGACTGAGTCACAAGCAGATGTGAATTGAATATACTTCATGTGTATATGTCTCAGGTGTTTTCTGTCTGTGAATTAATGTCACAAGCCAAGACGAAATTAATCTGTCATTTAAATGCTGTCATTTGCATATAATTTCAAAACAATTTTAAAGGCAGGTCAGATGACAGTGAGAGACAGTAGGGACATTCATCATTTGATCATGAGAAGAATCATCAGTAGGCTAATTCCATGTTGGCCTTCAACTAAAAATGAAATTACAAATAATATCAAATGTCAATCATAGACCTCTGAAGGCCATGTTGGAGCTTTTGACCGTTATCAGGCCTCTCACCTTTACCCGCGTCATGCTATATTTCCCCGTGGCTGCATTTACACGGGCAGCACAATTCTGATATTTTACCCACTCGGTAACACTTCCTTTTAAGTGGTCCTAAGTACATGTGTAATTACACTTTAACAAGTATTGTAGTTAACTGTAAGTCATAGTTACAAAGTAATAACAAGATGTACCTGGTAGTAATTGCGGTCTGTAATTACAGAGGTGTAAGAACGAATGCTTGTTACCATGCTTGTTACAAATGGGCAGGTTTCCACTAAATTCACCAACTTAGTGTTTCGCTTCTTCCCAGCTGCATCTGATTAATTAACTACTGTGACAAAAATTGCAATCCCTTGTGGAAGTGCTGGGTGTCTGAGCGATTATAGCCTATGCTCAATATGCTCTAATTACTTACCCATGAATGTGCACTGTTAAAAATATATCTCCAGTCAACGTTGTTGCTAACACTTGCTCCCAAAATAAAGCGTACCATCTGGGTTAACTTGGTTGAGCTTAGGAAAATAGATTTAATATGAGTGTCATCCCATATGAGGAATAAGACACTAAGCATAGTACATGTAGCGTTTTCCTAGGTACAATGTAATGACTAATTGTTACATAGGATTTAGCTAGTTAAAATTAAGTGTATCTTGAGGGGTACTTACTTGTAACTAATATGTACTTATACAATACATTACCCATCTGGTCAACAAGGCCCTCATTTTCAAGTTTCTGGAAGTGTGATCCAAGTTGTACTTGTAACTAATACACTAGTACACCAGAGTACATATACAGTAATATCTGCACAAGTACAATGTAATTACTAGGTGTTACACAGGATTTGGCTAGTTACAATGAAGTGTATCTTGAGGAGAACTTATTGTAATTATAGTGTACCGATAGCCAGCGGTGGAAAAATGACCAAATTGTCGTACTTGAGTGAAAGTAAAAATACCTTAATAGAAAATGACTGAAGTAAAAGTGAAAGTCACCCAGTAAAATACTACTTCTGTAAAAGTCTAAAATTATTTGCTATTTGTATTTATGGATCCCTGCGGTCTGGCAGAATTGAGGCAGTTATACAATTTTTAAAACATTACAATGCATTCACTACAGAACTCACAACACACACAAGTGTGTACTCTCAGGCCCATACTCCACTACCACATATCAACAACACAAAATCGATGTGTAAGTGTGTGTATAGTGTGTATGTTATCATGTGTGTGTGTATGCATGTGTCTGTGCCTATGTTTGTGTTACTTCATAGTCCCCGTTGTTCTTTAATGTGTATTTTTACCTGCTTTTTAAATCTGATTCTACCGCTTGCATCAGTTACCTGATGTGGAATAGAGTTCCATGTAGTCATGTCTCTATGTAGTACTGTGCGTCTCCTATAGTCTGTTCTGGACTTGGGGACTGTGAAGAGACCTCTGGTAGCATGTCTTGTGGGGTATGAATGAGTGTCCGAGCTGTGTGCTAGCATTTCAAATCAAATACAACTTTATTTGTCACATGCGCCTAATACAACAAGTGTAGATGCCACGCCTGCTCCCCCTCCTTGGCGCCTGAAGGCGCCAGGCTCCCTACCATTACGCACTCCTACCACTACCAGTATGCACACCTGCCTTCCCCCCCGTCATGTTCATCCGCGATTATTGGACTCACCTGGACTCAATCACCTGTTTAATTACCTCCCCTATATTTGTCATTTCTCCAGCTCTGTTCAACGCTGCTGCATTAATGTTCGTATGTCGTTGTGTTACCCGTGTGCTGATGCTGTTCCTGTCTTGTTACCTGTCTGTTCCACATAAAATGTTCAACTCCCCGTACCTGTTTTTCATCTCCAGCGTCGGTCCCTTCAGTAGACCTGACCATGAAATGCTTACTTACAAGCCCTTAACCAACAGTGCAGTTCAAGAAGAGTTAAGAAAGTATTTACCAAATTAACTAAAGTAAAAAATCAAATAAAAAGTTACACAATAACACAACAATAACGAGGCTATATACAGGGGGTACCGGTACCGAGTCAGTGTGCGGGGCTACAGGTTAGTTAAGGTAATTTGTACATGTAGGTAGGAGTGAAGTGACTAAGCACAGATAATAAACAGCGAGTAGAAGCATTGGATGGCAGGTCTGTAGCGACTCACAGTCAGATGCTGAGCAGTTGCCATACCAGGTGGTGATGCAACCGGTTAGGATTCTCTCAATGGTGCAGCCGTAAAACTTTTTGAGAATCTGGGGACCGATGCCAGATCTTTTCAGTCTCATGAGGGGCAAACGGTTTTGTTGTTCCCTCCTCTACCACTGTCTTGGTGTTTTTGGACCATGGTATGGTAGTTCGTTGGTGATGTGGACAACAAGGAACTTGAAACTCTCGACCCACTCCACTACAGTTCCGTTGATGTTAATGAGGGCCTGTTCTGCCCGTCTATTCCTGTTGTCCACAATCAGCTCCTTTGTCTTGATCACATTGATGGAGAGGTTGTTGTCTTGGCACCACACTGCCAGTTCTCTGGCCTCCTCCCTAATTAAGATTGCGTCATCAATTGCTCTTAGCTAATCATCAGTAATTTGTGTCTTTCCCTATAAGTGTGCTGAAAGTCTGTTGTCAATTTGTTTACTGTGAAATAGCATTGTATCTGGTCAAACTATTGTTTTCAGAAGTTTACTAAGGGTTGGTAACAGGCTGATTGGTCAGCTATTTGAGCCAGTAAAGGGGGTTTTACTATTCTTGGGTAGTGGAATGACTTTTGCTTCCCTCCAGGCCTGAGGGCACACACTTTCTAGTAGGCTTAAATTGAAGATGTGGCAAATAGGAGTGGCAATATCGTCTGTTATTAAGTATCAAAGTATATATATAAATATATATATATAAATCATTTCACATTCCTTATATTAACCAAACCAGACTGCAGGATTTTCTAGTTTTTTTTGTTTATGGATAGCCAGGGGCACACTCCAACACTCAGACATAATTTACAAATGCCAGATCAGGGGCAGTAGGGATGACCAGGGATGTTCTCTTGATATACTAAGTAGTGAATTGGACCATTTTCCTTCCTGATATGCATTTGAAATGTAACATGTACTTTTGGGTGCCAGGGGAAAAGTACATTATTTAATTTAGAACTGTAGTGGAATTAAAGTAAAAGCTGAAATAAATCTAAATAGGAAAGTCATGTACAAACACCAAAATGTTTACTTGACTTTTGTAGAATTTCAGCCACTAGTTCTGAAAGTGGTGCTAATGAACCAAAAGTGGTCACCATTTTTTGTGTACTATGTCATCAATTGTATACTATGTCTGTAAGGCTCTGTATTTATTTTTTTAGTCAACCTTGTGTTCTGTTTCATTGTGTTCTTGAATGTAGCCCTGTTTCTTTGTGTTCTTGAACGTAGTCCTGTCTTTCATTTTTGTTCATTGATTTCACCTGTGTTAGTTACTCACCTGGTCTCAATGGGGGGGGGGGGGGGGGGGGTGAATCTACACCTTTTTTCCCTAAGTATTCATTACAATGTCATCTGTTTCATACTGCTTTAACCATCAATTGGTTACACATTAATAAACAGTTTTGATTAACATTTTGAAATAGTAATTTGTGCTTGGCTGAATAATGGTTTATAAATGCACTATAAATGCAAAACAAACTCTCTTATTCCATCATGTAATCTTGTAATGGTTTCACTGTTGAAGAACATTCTCACTTTTCGATGGGATGATTCTTTTAATGCATCATGTCAAGCATCATATCAAGGAATTAAGGCATAATGTCTTCTCATCTGCAGGAACATGCTCAGAATATTGACGACCACAAATGTGTCACCTTGTGTTGACCATAACTTCATGTGACAATGCACAAAGAACGGGGTCGAGAGCAAGGTCAGGGTGCAAAATCCAGACGAGAGAAAGAAACAAAGTGTTTGTAGATGAGACAAAAACATCAAGACAGGAGAGAGAGATTATGTTTTTTGTGGGATACATTCATTCTGCTGGACAATTCAGCATAGGTAGTTAGCAATCTACCTACCATTTGCCAGCTACCTAGCCTATTGTTGGAGGTCATATGGCTCTGGCTTACTGTAGCTAGCTAGCAACCATAACTAGCTAGCTAGCAAACCTTAGCTGCAGTTTTTGTTATGCCTACCAACTAAGCTAGCTAGCTGGTTACCATAGAAGCAAAAAAAATTATCAAACTAACTCAATATAGACCAGAGCCTGTCATTTCCAATGGGAGTATGTTCTATGTTTATGCTTTTCTATAAACCAATTTCTGTGTTCATACAAGTGACTGATTGAACGCATCCTCAGTATCTGCAATTTGGCAGTACGCCCATAAGCTTTTTTATAGAAAGGGATATCTCAGTTTCAAGGTCTCAGCTTAGAGAGAAGAAGCCTTGTGAGGTATTGGTCTGTCACATGCATGAAGCAAACGTTAATGATTAATTCATTATGAATAAGCTAAATCATGCAAATATGACTTGTCTGCAGTATATAAGAGAACTAACGGGACTGCCCCGTTAGAGCTCCTGACAGACGTTCACTATGGTTCACTATGGTTTGTTGGAACCTCTCCAGCGAGCTGAAAATAAACAATGATTCAATTAAGATTGATTTTGAGTGTCCCTGTGTAAGAATTTCCACAACAGGAGAAAATTAATGATAGTGGTCAGAACATACATTTTGACAGGAACATTGTCCAATTCACACACTTATCAAGAGAACATCCCTGGTCATCCCCACGGCCTCTGATCTGGCGGACTCACTAAACACAAATTCTTTGTTTGTAAATTATGTGTGGAGTGTTGGAGCATGCCCTGTCTATCCGTCAATAAAAACAAACAAAAATGTTTTGTAGTCTGGTTTGCTTAATAAAAGGAATTTGAAATGATTTATACTTTTTAAATTCTTTATACTTAAGTACATTTTAGCAATTCCATTTACTTTTGATACTTAAGTATATTTAAAACCAAATACCTTTAGACTTTTACTCAAGTAGTATTTTACCGGGTGACTTTCACATTTACTTGAGTCATTTTCTGTTAAGGTATATTTACTTTTACTCAAGTATGACAATTGAATACTTTTTATACCACTGCACATGTGCAATAACTCAATTCATCCTTGCACTCCTTCTAAACAATACCATTTTGGGGGGGGCAAAGGGTAAAGTCTACAAAACGCAGTCCACCCTGTTACAGATTCTAGTTTTGGAAACAGAAAACTGTATGGAGACCAAATGTTTAATCTTCAGCAGAATGTCAGCCAAAATCCATCTTGCTCTATCTTCTCCCCCTGCCTCCACTGGGCTTCCTCTCATCACCATATTTGGAATTGAGTGAAAGCGCCAACTGGATGCTTCATCTGTGATAGATAGCACATTCTACAGAATAGACTTTCCATGCAATCTGTTGAGTTTTGTTTGGATTAGCTAGAACACTAGCTAGCTTTTTTCCTAACCATGACTAGATAGCTGGCTAAGTTACCTAACCTAAAGCTGGCAAATAGCTATACGACGGTTGCTACTCGCTAGATAACTAGCTAGCTAGTTAGGCTCACATATGTGTAAAGCTAGCCACAATAATGATTAACCACAATAGTGTAATTTTTGTTTGGATTAGCTAGAACACTAGCTAGCTTTTTTCCTAACCATGACTAGATAGCTGGCTAAGTTACCTAACCTAAAGCTGGCAAATAGCTATACGACGGTTGCTACTCGCTAGATAACTAGCTAGCTAGTTAGGCTCACATATGTGTAAAGCTAGCCACAATAATGATTAACCACAATAGTGTAATTTATGGTTTGCCTTTATAATAAAAGTCCCCCATTGAAAGTGATACAAATGGAGCACACCAAGCATGTTACCTTGAGCTAGCTAGCTAAGTGTGTCAACACACACTATGAGTAACATTAGTTCATTTTCAATGTAGCTAAACACTAACTAACTTATTAGTATTAGCACAGATAGAACAATGGCCCAGATGTGTAACAGGAGGTATAAATGTGAAGCATCTGGTTGCAGTTTCCTCTCCCTGTGAATTATGTTAGGGAGAGGAAGCTCAGTTGCCTGCAGTGGGAGATAATTGGAGTAAGATGGAACTGGGCTGACATTCTGCCAATTTTCTCATCGATTTAACATTTGATCTCAATTCAGTTTTCTGCTCTCAAAACTAGAATATTTTACGAACAGATTCAGTGGAAGCTTTGTAGACTTGACCCTTTTCCAAAGCTTTAAAAAGTTTTAAAGACGAGCTGCGAGCTCGAGTCGAACAGGCAAGCTCATGTCTGCGAGCTCTTGTCGAACAGGGATTCAGGGTTCCAGGCACTCTCGGTGGCAGAAGTGCAAAAAAAACACAGCATAGTCTGCCACACTATAGGGGTCTTGTAGCAGTTGAAGTGGCTTCCGAGCAGTCTCTCCTGGACAACGGAGAATCAAACACTTTTCTTACCTCCACCACAAACTCCTCAGGCTGAGGCAAACGGTGGATTGTTGCTCCCAGGAGAGTGCTTTCCCGGACAGGAGTGTTAAACAGGTACGCTATCTTCTAGCGATCCCAGGGAAATTAAGAGAAACGCCTGGCAGGTTTCTGGATCTCCAACATAGAGTTCTGGAGACAAATAATTAGTAGTAAATATTGACTTTAGTTACAGTGTAGCGTTAGTTAGTTAGCTAGCTAAAATTGAGGGGAGACCTCTAGATTTTAGCAAGCTAATGTTGTCATTGCTAGCTAACTTTGACTAACTTTGCTAACTAATGACAACATTGCCATCTGTCTAAAGTACATTTCACAACATGATGATGGCAAAGTGGTTTCCCACTAAATATGTAAAGAATTTAGCAATATCATCATATTCCTAAGTCCCTATAGTGTAATTTAGATGAAATAGACATTATCCCCGGTTTAAAGTCATTAGCCCCATTCTACTTTGGAGCATCAATATGGCTGCGGTGTAGAACATTGACAATGGCAACAACGCAACGGAGTGACGGAGGTGCAACCCATGTATAAGTACACATTAGTTACAGGTAAGTACCCCTCAAGATACACTTAGTTTTAACTACCTAAATCATGTGCAACAAATAGTATTTATGGTATGTTTTATTTTGGGGGCAAGTGCTAGCAACAATGATGACAAGATATATTTTGAACAGTGCAAATTAATGGCTAAGTAATTATTGCCTATTGAGCATAGGCTATAATCTCTGATACCCAGTGCATCCACAAGGAATCCCAACCTTTGTCACAGTTGCTAATGAATCGGATGCAGCAGAGAAGAAGTGTAACACTAAGTTGCTGAATTTAGTGGAAACCTGCCTATTTGTAACAAGCATGCTAACAATAATTTCTTGCTACACTTCTGTAATTACAGACCGCAATTATTACAAGTTATGTGTTCTTATTACAATGTAACCATGTTGTTGCAGTTAACTAAAATGCTTGTTACGGTGTATTTACACATGGAATTAACCTGTAACTGTCACGATCTTCGTACAGAGGAGACCAAGGCGCAGCGTAAAATGAATACATCGTTTTTAATGAAGACGAAGAACACTTAACAAACTACACAAAACAACAAACTCACCGCTATATAATACTAGTGCAGACACAGGCAACTAGACATAGACAATAACCCACGAACCACAATACAAAACAGGCTACCTAAATATGGTTCCCAATCAGAGACAACGACAAACACCTGCCACTGATTGAGAACCATATCAGGCCAAACACATAGAAACAGACTAACTAGACCTGCAACATAGAATGCCCACTCATATCACACCTTGACCAAACAAAACATAGAAACAAACAACGCAAACCATGGTCAGAGTGTGACAGTAACAAGGACCTCTTAAAACGAAGTGTCATCAATTGGTCTTTTGACCAATCAAATCAGATCTATTCACATTAGATCTTTTTCATAGCTGATCTGATTGGTCAAAAGAACAATTAGTGGAAAATATCAGAATTGGGCTGCTTGTTTAAATGCAGACAATGAGTGACATTTCCCAGAAGCAACATGCCAAGAGCAGAGTACTGTATTAGATACATCTTTAACAACTCATGAAGAAACACCATATTAGGTAACCTACTGCAGTGGTTGTCAAACTTGTTGTCAAACACCCAAATCACATTTTACTCTCCCTGAAATACCTTCTTAAGTGCTTAAGTGCAACTGGGCATTATTCGGCCTATATTCTTCACTATCCAACTACTGTCTTTGTAATGTGTAGGTTTGTGTCAAGGCAATGCAATAATGGACCGGTTGCAATCCATTTGAGTGTGTCCATAGGAGGTTTCTCTATGTGCCTCTGCTAATTTATGAACAAAAATGAACAAAAATATAAACGCAACATGTAAAATGTTGGTCACATGTTTCATGAGCTGAAATAAAAGATTCCAGACATTTTACATATGTATTATTTCTCAAATGTTGTGTACAAATTTGTTTACATCCTTGTTGGTGAGCATTTTTCCTTTGCCAAGATAATCCATCCACATGACAGTTGTGGCATGTCAAGAAGCTGATTAAACAGCATGCACATTACACAGGTGCACCTTGTGCTGGGTACAATTGTCAGAGTCATGTGTGTATAGGTGGCAGGGAAGTCAGGCCCAAGAGAATCAAACTGAGTGTAATGGAGTTATTTAATAACAATAATCGAAACATACTCCAAACACTAAATGTAACAATAATTATGCGACGAGGACCCGTCGCACACCAATACAAAAACAATACAACACTGAAATAACAAACAATCTCTGACAAAGACATGAGAGGAAACAGAGGGTTAAATACACAACAGGTAATGAATGGGATTGAAACCAGGTGTGTAGGAAGACAAGACAAAACCAATGGAAAATGAAAAATCGATCAATGATGGCTAGAAGACCGGTGACCGCCGAGCACCGCCCGAACAAGGAGAGGCTTCGACTTCGGCAGAAGTCGTGAGAACAATAAAAGACAACTCTAAACACAGATTTTGAAGGAGTGTGCAATTAGTATGCTGGCTGCATGAATGTCCTCCAGAGCTGTTGCCAGATAATTCAATGTTCATTTCTCTACCATAAGCCGCCTCCAATGTCGTTTTAGAGAATTTGTCAGTATGCCTCATAACCGCAGACCACGTCTATGGTGTCTTGTGGGCGAGCAGTTTTCTGATGTCAACATTTTGAACTGAGTCCCCCACGGTGGCGGTGGGTTATGGTATGGGCAGGCATAAGCTACGGACAACAAACACAAGTGTATTTTATCTATGGTAATTTGAATGCACAGAGATACCGAGACAAGATCCTGAGGCCCACTGTCGTGCCTTCACCTCATGTTTCAGCATGATATTGCACGGCCCCATGTACACAATTCCTGGAAGCTGAAAATGTCCCAGTTCTTCCATGGCCTGCCTAGGCTGAGTTAATCATGGCCAAACTACAGAGCCGTGACTAAAAATATTCAGGCAACTAACTAGGCCCACAGCTTCCCCCTCTAGGATTCTCAGCTGAAGGTATGAACAACCACATGCTCCATGTGATCCTCAATACCAACGCTCTGTTTTAACGTTTAGAAACGTTAATAATCCTTGCTTTTGAAACGGTTTTGGAAATATAAAACCCTTTACTTCCACATTACATCAAAATAATTTCAGAAATGCAAAATGCACGTTTACTGTAGACTGTTTTAACTGGTTTTCACACAGTTGGAGCCAGCTATTTTTCAGCTACAACACTACTTTGGCATCCTTCTTCTGTTACAGACAGGTGTTTGGAGATGTTTCAATAATTAATTAGAACAGGTGGTTGCTTCTGTCTTCCGTGAACAAGCGCTGTAAGACGGAAATATTATAGAGTGGAAACCCTAACCCGATAGATGCGTATAGTAATTTTACCTTTTTTTTAAACCTTTCTCGCTGATGTGAAAGTTTAGTTCCAAATGTTTCCAAAACCGTATAGCAAGCGTGGCATAGCCTATTGACATTTAGACAAAGTATTGACGTTTAGACAAGATTTGGGAGTGGAGTGTGAGTGCGTCTGCCTCTGTCAGTTGACAGGTTCGTGAATAGATGGTATACTGTATGTTTAAGCAATAAGGCACGAAGGAGTGCGGTATATGGCCAATATACCTTGGCCAAGGGTTGTTCTTATGCACAACTCAACGCGGTGTGCCTGGATACAGCCCTTAGCCATGGTATATTGGCCATATACCACAAACCCCAGAGGTGCCTTATTGCTACTATAAACTGATTACCAATGTAATTACAGCAGTAAAAATAAAAAATGTTGTCATACGCGTGGTATACTGTCTGATGTACCACGGCTGTACCACAGCCAATCAGCATTTAGGGCTCGAACCACCCAGTTTATAATTAACATTATCGTCTATGAATGGGCTAGCAAATACCATGCTGACAATATTTGTATTCATTGTCAACAACATTTTTGTAGGGAGGAAACATGTATTTTTGTCTGAGAATTATTTCAGTTCACAGGAAATTATTGTGGCCACATCATTTTGGGATATGCAGTAGGCTAATCTCCATTAACCTAGAACAAAAATTGTGAGTAATTTGGTCAGATACCATTTATGTTTATTAGTCTGTCCAGGAGAGTTTAGGATATCAGTAGCCTGTAAAATTAGAGCAGAGTTCTATTTCTCTCTAGTGGCGGGAAAGCATAGGTGCATCGATTTCGAGATAAACATTGCCAAAGTAGAGGCATTTCTTTTTTACTTTAGCCTACTTTAAGAAATAACCAACTGACTTAGTATGACAGGATGGGCTCAGGATAGGCTAGTGTTCAATAGTTTCCCCACATAGGTTATCTCAAGGATGCAAGGAGAAAGATAAATGTTTTAAACAGGCCTATCTGTTTGAAAAGGGCCCGTGCCTCCTCAGCTCAGGTGTTTGTGGTCCCCTCTCAATCAGTTTGTTAATTGGTAATTAGAATAAAGTAGAATTTGTTGCTTTATGCAATTATGTTATTCATTAACTTTAGAGTGATATTCTCTAGATACAGCTGTGTATACAGCTTGTGGCCTTTCCTCCCACTATGATTGAAATGCTCTTCGGCTAGATATTAAATTACTGGGATACCTAGACCAATATGCTAACTGGCATCAGTGCAACTTTTAACATATATTTTAACTTCATGAAAACTGAATTGATGGAGAAATGCAAATGTAATGATTAAACTACACATGAGGATATTAATTGAAATAATGCATTGAATGGGTAGTGCCAGTCAATATTCCAGCCTGCATTTGGTTTGCTAATGATGCACTGTTCTCATTCCATTTCCCAAAGAAAGAGATTGAGAGGCAGTTGTGTGCACTTCTGCATACAACTTAATTCCAAGTTTGATGGCCTACATCTACTTTGCTGATCCAGATACGATGGCTGATTTAGTTTACTCCTGACTGTTCATCTGAAACACATGCAAATTGATTGATTTTAACTTCAATTTAAGTTAATTCTCAAATCCCAGGAGTCAGGTAGCAGTAGTGACAAGGAGTACAAAAAGGTATGCCATCTCATCTCTATTCCCTGCATCTCTGAATGCTAAATAATCACACACATATATTTGCCATGTAGTGTCTCATTAAAATCCATTAACACAAACCATTCATTTCAATTGATTTGGACTCAGAATACATGAACTGTGGATTGATACTGACCATGGTATTTCAATATTTATAGCATCCTCTTTAAAGGGTCAATATGCAGTTGCTTCATCCATTTTTAGGTTTCTGAGTGAATGGAATGTGCCCATTGAAACTGGTGGGGAGAACGCTTTGTTAATGAACGCTTACGTGATGTGAATTATAATAAAGATGCTCTTGAAAATAAATTTCTCTCCTGTAAGCCTGTCCCTGAGGTAAAGAGTAAGAGGCTCCCAGCGTCAGATGGCCCAGCCCAGAAGAAGGGGAGAACAGCTCCAACGCACCCCCCCCCCCCCACAATAAAAGGAGCCAGTGGGAGGATGAGGGAGAGCAGAGCAAATAAAGTCACTGATTTGCAAACAGCCACATCACTATATGTCTAAAACCAGCAGACATTTCTGCACTCGAGCATGTTCTATGTAACACTCTCTCGTCTGCAGACAGGAAAGATGAGGTTCGTTAGGGTGTCTCTTCCAAAGGCAAGGTCCAGAACGATATCAGAGAGTTTCCACCACTGACATGGGCAACCGGTACAGACAGAGTGCTCTTTTCACATCCACGCCATTACGTCTCTTAAATGTAACAATACTGAACAAAAATATAAACACAATATCCCAAAAACGCAGGTGGGAAAAGGACCACACTAAGTATGATCCCCAATTAGAGGCAACGATCATCAGCTGCCTCCAATTGGGAACCATACTCACACCAACATAGAAATTCAAGATTAGAACACCCCCTAGTCTGACCTACTGCACCATAGAGATCCCAAAGGGCTCTCTATGGTCAGGGCAAGACAATGACGTATTTCCTATTCACCAAAACTGTATGAATAAGGCTTGAAATGACTTATATGCTTTCTAAATATAGTATTGCAAATGTTTAAATCCCTAACTTGTCAATACTTCCCCCGAAGTCGGTTCCTCTCCTTGTTCGTGCGGCGTTTGGCGGTTGACGTCACCGGTCTTCTAGCCATCACCGATCCACTTTTCATTTTCCATTGGTTTTGTCTTGATTTCCTGCACACCTGGTTTACATCTTTACATATTGTTTATTTTGTCAAGGTTGGCACGCTTCCGGCTGGTTTGCACCGGGTTTTGTTTTATGCCCGTGCTTTGCGGCAGCCGATACTTTGTACTTGGGTTTTGTACTTTGTGCTGCCTCACTTGTTTCTCGGGCATTTGTTTTGTGACGCGGTTGCGTTCTGTATTATGATAGCCTAAGTAAAGTGCTTTGTCCACTCATCTCTGCTCTCCCGTGCCTGACTTCCATGCACCAACTACACCCACCATTGACATAACTATAAGAGTTCACCTTCCTTATAACTGTAAAGTACATATTTGTCAGTTCAGTGTTAGAGAAAATATGCATATTTTCTAAAGGTCTCTCTTGATCAAAACATCTCCCCCACCGCTGTGAACATCACACAGGGCTCTAGCTTGGCTTCCTGAACTCGCTAGGAAATCAACTTTCAGCATATATTAATATTGTCCATATTTGACAAAGTGTTTTTTTGTTTAAAATCTATTAATTATTTTAGATTAATGGCTATAAATCGATCTCTGAGTGTGCTAACCATAATCCCCTGTTGCACTACAATGTAAGGATTGCAGGCATGTGCTTTGTCAGTTGCTGTGATGCAGGGTTCAACCAGGAGTTGATGGACAGTCGGAAGAGCGAATGAAATGGTCCCAGCTTCAAGTGGTTTCAGATTTCACATCCTACATCTCACAGGTGGTCAGAATATACTTCCGTGTCCGTGGAACCAGGGCTATCGCTCAATACAAGCCAATTCGATCTATGGTTTCCACAGATTGATTTATAAGAGAAAATGATGGTAAAAATTGGTACCAGAACCACGCAGGTCCCCTAAACAGGGGACTTTATATCAGAGAGGTTTAAGCTAGCGGTCCATAAAGGGCTTTGGTGCAATATGCCATCCCAACACACTCATTTTCTTGAACAAAACCTTCCAGTTGAGTGAGCGTGCTTTGCAATGCAGAACTAGAGTGCAGTGGTGAATTATCTCAAACACTGTATGCTTATTTGTCAGATTTACGGTTGGTGAAGTTTGCCATGCCAGCCAGAGCATTTAAGAATCATTCAGTGTGTGTGTGTGTGTGAATTAATTAATTAATGAGCAGTGCAGAATGCTAAGTTGCTTCCTCAGCTGACTGTCATGGCTCGTCCTGGGCCTCAGTCACTACAGACCAGGCTGTGGAGATCAAGCTTGGCTGCATCCCTGTGCCGATTCAGTGGTTAACAAGAAGCAGCATTAATGCTACTGTGAATTGTATGTAACATTTTAGTTCACACTATTGATTTGTTGTCTCAGGCCTCCAGCCTGGTGAAACGCTAATGGAAATTGTCAATAAAAACGCATGTACAGGAAGTTCTCACTCTTGGCTCCCCTTCCTCAACGACCTCCACTCTCTCAAAATAGCCACTCAACATCCTTGTAGTTTAAGGCTAGGGCAGTAGCAGTGTGACAACATAGGCTTCTTATCCAATAAGCTATATAGAGTTTATGATGGTTGGCGGCCGGATAGATGCCTTGGAATTCAATACATGTCCACTTGAATAAAACTAAAATAAAAGTGGTGGGTAAAAATACAGAAATGAATTAAAAACCTTCAATCTTATTTCAGGGTGCTGTGTGGCATGCTATTCAAACATATCAAACATCTCAGAAAAAGAATAAGAGTATGAACCCCGCCCTGCGGTTATTGTATTGAGCTTCCATGTCAATGTGGACCCCGACACCACAGCCGGCCCGCTCATTAGGCAGAATTAGGTGACTGCCTATGGCGGAAAATTGATGAGGGCGGCATTGTATTAGCTAAACTGACCCAGATGCACCTCCAACAACAACACATAAAACCTCACATAATTCTGTCCAAAAACAATGACAATTTCTCTTAACGAGTGGCATATGAGCTTTTTAGGTGAGCATTGATGCCGCCCTTTGATCAGTAGTGCCCACTCTGTCTAAGACAGGGGTGCAAAATATTTTGCTTGTCCATTCTCAGTGCGCTTCTCCAGAGTGCTGTTGGAGAGCACATCTCTACAGCGCTCCACCAATGCGCTCCACCAATGTTCCATCCAAGAATGCCATAAATCATGGAGCAGATATAGGATATGGTAGAAAGAGCATGTGGCCTTTTCTTAAACCTACTACAGGCTGGAGATGAAATGTATGACAATGTAATGAGACGGACACTTTTTACAACATGCAGGTTTCTCAGATAAAATATCTTAACCTAAATGGGGCTCAATCAACTAAAAAATAAGCTGCCATGTTAATAAACAACATATCCTAAAAACAGGATGGGTCAAAGTTAAATGGACAATATGGAATGGACAATCACAACTGTTGTCCAAGAGTTTCACCCCATTGTCATGATCAGTGAATACTTCTGCCTTTCCCGCTGTGTAAACACATTGCAAATAGGCTTGCGATAACTCCTGATAAAGTTGGGTAGCTGATATTCAGAGCTTTAATAGCCAGATTGATTAGCCACATGAATCAGGACTAATAAAGCCAATGCAAAATCCTGTTTTACAAATGGTGGGCCGACCAAATGGATGGGCATTCATAAAATTCCATTGCACCGACAAGGTATGCTACACCCCGGTAAGCACTAGCCAAAGTCTTTTGGACGTCTTAATGGGGGGCCTGTCCAGACGTTGTTGTTTGGTGTTTTACAAACGGTAGCCTTACCACATAGATGGGAATTCATAAAATGCCTTTCAGGCAACACTGTAGGCTACACCTCAGTAAGCATAGACCGATGCCGATGCCCGGCCATGATTTCCACATCCACGGACATTGGTTTTTGGTCTGGTCCGGACCAAATCTGAACCAATCATACAAGTGTATGTTTGGTTCAGATGTTGTCCTGTCTGGACCAGCCTTGATTTAGCCCAAACATAGACGTATATAAATTACTTATTTTCAACATCGGAACTTTTCGGAATGAAAAATGAGCCTGATTTCAACATCTGGAAAATACATATTTTCAACGTCTGTAAAATACGTATTTTCAACATCTGGAAAATACGTATTTTCAACATCAAGAAAAAAAGTATTTTGAACTTTCATTCAGAACCAAACATGAACCTGATTTCAACATCTGGAAAATACATATTTTTCAAAGTTTGGAAAAGATGCCTTTTCAACGTCCTGCAAAATATGCATTTTAAACTCACTCCCCTTCACTGGTCTGTGTCTCCCTCAGGTGTGGCGTTAAACCTGGAGCAGTGGAACCAGCTGAAGATCATCCGAGACATTGACACTGTGATCCTGAAGATCTAGACCCCCCACGGTGCCCAGTGAGCAGCCAAGACAGCCCAGATCGATTCCCTTCTACACAAGCGAGCCTGTTATCACTGACAGTATATCACTTTATGTAATCCACTGTTAAATGGCTTTAACATCCTGCAGATATGTTCAATTAAAGCCCTTTGTTTTACATACCTCACTTTACAAAATAGCTGTCTGTTCTGTATTGTAATTCTGTATTGTTTTATTTATTAGTTGGCTTTATAAGCCATGGCTTCAGTTGCAAAGAACAGATGTATTTTCTGTGTAAGTGTTCTTGACAGCATTTGTAAATATAGAGGACAAGTTAATGAAGCCTATATGAAGTTAGTCGGGGTAGTTTTTTGTTCAATTATAATATGGTAGCCTGCACTATCCATTCATCTTTGGAAATGCATACGTTTCTTGAAGTAACGTAACATCAGTAATATCAGCTGATGTACGAAGGGCTATATGAATACATTTGATTTGAAGTAACACACAGACTAAAAAACTTTTCTCCATTATTACTTTGCTCATTTTCTCCCATTATCTGTTGAGTAATCAGATGTGTGGATTATGATCTGATCATGGCTTTTAATGGGGAAGAGCTGCTTTGGTGGTTCAGAAATATATCCCACTAATTACCAGACTGTAGACAGCAGTGGAGCTGGTGGGAGGATCTATCGGAGGACAGGATCATTGTAATGGCTGGAGTGGAATTAATGGAACGTATCAAACATATGGAAACAAGCCTGTCCTCCTATAGCTCCTCCCACCAGCCACTGGTAAACAGTGTAATGTTCATTGTTACATGCTGTTTGACACTGTAGTTAACTGAAGCCGCCTCTTATATTCCATAGGAGAGATCAAGAACACTGCAACTAACAATGCAATACCATTAAGGCAATTCGCAGGCAATGGGGACAAAATAAAGGAATGATAGCATGGAAATAAAGTGGGAAGTTTTAACTTTGAGGGTAATGTCACATATTTATTTGCATTGAAAGATGTTGCAGGTCTTGTCCAGGAGATTTAAACCAGTATGTAGCCTATCGGAAACAAAGTGTAAGCAAAGTAAAAAAAATATTAATTTAAAGGACAGTACCATATTGTATTGGAGTCAGAGTGGGATGAAACTACTGAGAGGCCATCAAAGGCATGCCAGGCTGTGATGGACTTGAGATAGAGAAGCATAGTGGCCTGTTTTCTGAAAGAATTGGGTAGTTCAGCAAAAGAAGGAGGTGGCCCCAAACTTCTCCAAGCAGGTTGTGCAATGCAAAGAATTTGCACTCCGATGGTGCAGTATCATACCGATATCTGTGGGTGTCGCTCAAGAGCGGCGAATATGCCTCTCGCTTTCGCGTAGCCGTTCTCCCCCCTATCAGCCACCCTCTCTCTTGTACTATGTGTGTGATCCGAATGTGTGTCGGATTACCGTTCTCCTGGCAGCAGGATATTACGCTGGCAGCACGATCGAGGATCTTTATTTTTTCAAAATAAGAGTCCCCCCTAAAAATACATGCTAATCTTTGGGAATATCAATTGTTTTGGCGTGACTAGTAAAGCAACTGTTTTTCAAAGTATTGCAACCACCTTTAAAAAAAGTGATAATTTGATGTACTTTTATTTTAATATTGTATTATTTATATCAGCATTTCTTTAGAGAGTTTACACAAATACTGGTATGTTCATAGGTATTGTGTTGGTTTTTGTAAAGAAATATACTTTAAATACAAATCAAATAATATGTCATTCAAATTACTCAATAGAGTCTATAAAACTTAAATTGTGCTGTGCAAGGGGTTCAATATAGAGTGCTGGGGACTTCTTACTCCAATCACTGCAATGTAATAGATGGTTGGCCTATAAATTACATATTGGCTTATAGACAAAAAAACGACTCTGTGCCGATGTAGAAGTGGTGTTGGGAATACTCAGTAGGGTCTGTAGAATTTATATATGGTGTTATTTCTTGGGGGACTGAGGACTACATACCCAGCAGCACTTTCTAACTCCACCCATTCCAGTGGTCCCAATGCAATACACTGTAGGCCTATAAATGCTATATATATATATATACAGTGCCAGTCAAAAGTTTGCACACACCAACTCATTCAAGGGTTTTCTTTATTTGGACTATTTTCTACATTGTAGAATAATAGTGAATACATCAAAACTATGAAATAACACACATGGAATCATGTAGTAACCAAAAAAAGTGTTAAACAAATCAAAATGCACTACCGTTCAAAAGTTTGGTGGCACTTAGAAATGTCCTTGTTTATAAAAGAAAGGCTACTTTATGTCCATTAAAATAACATCAAATTGATCAGAAATACCGTGTCGACATTGTTAATGTTGTAAATGACTATTGCAGCTGGAAACGGCTGATTTTTAATGGAATATCTACATAGGTGTACAGAGGCCCATTATCAGCAACCTTAACTTCTTTCAATTAAGCAATTTCCCCTCCGTTAATTAATGTAAAAGATACTCTCGCATGCCATTGTGACAAAGCGTATTTACATTGCACTCTGATAAGACTGCTTTAGAGAACAGCACACATAAACACCACAACTAATACCTTCTGACTGTTTTCTAAAATGGGGGCACCCATTTGTATAGTTTAGTGTCACTTCCATCTCAACACCATGCATTAGCAGATACTGGAATGCCTGATGTTTCTGAATTGGAAGTAGTATATCCTTTAATTCTCTTTCATGCTGGCTTTAAAAAATCCTGCATCTTAATATTTAATGTAATGCAATTACTACTACTGACTATATGTTGGATATCTACTGTATGGCTATAACTGTCCAATGTGAGTTTAAGTTCACTATCACATGCTTAAAACCCCACCAGTTGTTGGCTGTTCTAGAAACATTTGGCATAACCTCTCTGCTGTCACAAGACAGACTGTAATTGCTGACTCGCAAAAGACACAGGGCACATTAACACAATTTGTTGCTTCAGATATAACTTCAAAAGATCATTGTAATGGAATGTAGTAAAAGGCCAGCAACCCTCCGTATTATTCAGTGCCCAATGAAATGACACCCTATATAGATTCTACAGACTCTACTGAGTACTCCCAACAACACTTTACATCTGCACAAATAATAGCTTTTTTTCACTACAAGCCCAATATTGTTAACATACCAGTCTGAACATTGTATATTTCAATAGCGGTCTTATTTTTTATTTTTTTTTAACATATTACATTTTTTTGCCATAAATTCCTTCTTGTATTTGGTTATAAGAACAATACAAATTGATCAAAATGTTATATATTTTGAATAAGTTTTGCAATGTTTTGAAATGCGGGTGTTTATTTTGAAGGTTACCTCATTATCATAGAAAAGTGATGTCATCGTTAGTGCTGCTAACAGAATAGTATTGTGTGTTAGATAGAAGGTGAGCCTGGTTTCCAGCTGAGTGCTTGCTCTCTCTCAGTGCGTGTTTGTGTTGTCATTATTATCCAGTGTGCTCCCAGCTCAGAATGGCCAGATTCACTCAGACTGAAACAAGAAGGCAGCAGCAATCACATCAGCCCCATCCCGCTCACACCAGCCTGGTTTTCACTGGACCTGGGGCACCACCTACCGAACAACCACTACTACTTATCCCTCACCAGCACCAGTACTCCCAGATCACATTTCCTAAACCCATGAACGGGTCAGAATCCATTTCCATTCATCCGGAGAGCGGCAATATGAAAGACCAAGATGCCATAAAGCTGTTTATCGGGCAGATACCGCGGAACTTAGAGGAAAAAGACCTGAAACCTCTGTTTGAACAGTTCGGGAAAATCCACGAACTGACAGTTCTAAAGGACCGATACACCGGCATGCACAAAGGTAACGTGTGCCCCCCCCCCCCATCCAATGGCATATAGCAAAGCCTAGTACAATTAGCTGTATTTCGTTTAATTACAATATTACGTAGCCTTCAATTGCCAGTCGAATGGCTGGCGACTCTTGCATTACGCACCATTTTTGTGTGTGTGTCTAACTCAACATTTAGAGAGCTAAATGATTGTAGAGAATTGTAGGAATAATTATTGCATACTAATTTTCGTCAAACATGCATGATAACCTAGGCTACTTTTAATCATCGTGGTCTCATGTTCCCAAATATTCTAATATGGCCATGGGCATGCACATATGGAGATGTCATAGTTGTAGTGATCTCGCGCGGATTCTTAGCTTATATTATTGCTTTCACGCATACACATCCAAACGACTTGAGTGTTTACAGACTTCAACCGTGATAATATTTCATATAAATGCATGCAATGTATTTGTATTTTCATAACGCTCTCTCAGAACTGGGGCAGAGGCGCTTAAAAGGGATACATTTTAAAAGAGCCCCCCCTTGACTCTCCCAAATTGTATGTACAGGCAGCATCCTTTATTTATCCATATGCTTTCTGTAACATCCCACCATGTGCTGCTCAAGTAGAAGCTAAGCCCAAGACCAAACAAATTCGGTGCCAAAATGTACAAAATAGGGACGCAAGGACTGTCAAGAGATGACAAACGTTTACTGCGCGCAGCCAGCAGTGTTGCTGCTGCTATGGTGTGTTGCCATGTTGGGTTTATGGAGGTGAATGTAAATAAGTCACCAACAAAAAGACAATGTTAAACGGATAGTTTGGGATTTAGTCAACGATTCCCTTTATCCCCATTGGCGGATGAACTCGTGGATACCATTTTTATGTATTTGCATTGAATATGAAGGAAGTGAGAGGTAGTTTTGCTAGCGTTAGCACAATGGCTGGAAGTCTACAGGAACAGCTAGCGTGCTACAGTAGCAGTCATTGCGTTAATGCGTGTTAGAAACTTCCTTCAAACTGCATTGCCAAAATCCCAAACTATCCCTTTGAAGATGCGCTATGCAGAAACTCTCCAACATTTCTTGTTGCTGAAATTCTAATAGTTCACCTAATTTCAGTTTATGTGACAGCTGTTTGAAGATGGCATACAAAACTGAACGTGTAAGACACAAAAACAAAACTTAAGGGGAGCATAGAAAACACCCAAATAGAACAGATCTACTGCTTCTTAGACTTGCTTTCAATGACAATGACAAATCTATAACACATTTTTATTTTGCCATTATTTAACTAGGCAAGTCAGTTAAGAACAAATTCTTCTTTTCAATGATGGCCTAGGAACAGTGGGTTAACTGCCTTGTTCGGGGGCAGAACGACAGATTTGTACCTTGTCTGCTCAGGGGTTTGAACTTGCAACATTCCAGTTACTAGTCCAACGCTCTAACCACTAGGCTACCCTGCCGCCCCTCTATGTGAATTTGGTCTTGTCGTGCAAAAATGTACATACTGCAGCTTTAAGATTCAATGTTTGTTTTCTAATGCAGTGTAGGGCATCGTCCATCATCATCATCTTCATCATCATCATAAAACTTCTTCATGGAAACTGTAGCCACCAATAACTAAGGATTCTTGATGTTACAGTATTACAGAGGATCATTTCGCCTACATAGCATACTTCCATGGATTTAGTGTAAAACCAAATGCTGTCCAGACACCAAGATCTAAAAAAAATCTTTACAATCACACAATTGTGATTAATGATCAAATAAGGCTATTAATAAGTTCAAATATGCACCATGTTAGTTGATATTTCCATCAATGGGAATTGGGCCTCCGTTGCTGTCCATGGTCCTGACAGCCCAAACGCATTGAGCAGGAAAGGATATGGCAGAATCAGTTGACTTGTGACCAAATGAAAGCTCTGAGATAAAGGCTTTCCCTTCTTAGCAGGTGAATGTCTATGTAATATTGAGAAATATAAACATCACAGGTAATCTTTTAAATGCCACTTCTGACACATTTTAACAGACACTCTTACACAGAGCGAATTACAGGAGCAATTAGGGTTAAGTGCCTAGCTCAAGGGCACATCGGCAGATTTTTCACCTAGTCAGCTCAGGGATTCACACAAACAACCTTTCAGTTACTGGCCAAACGCTCTTAACCGCTAAGCTACCTGCAGCCACCTGGCATTATTATGCCATTATGTTCACTCATTTCTGCCATTCCAAATAGGCTACGATGAACATGACGCGTTTACATTTCTGAAAGTAAAAATATAATTATAGACATACTGCATTATGGACAATGTCTTGATGGGTGTACAACATTATCAACCCAAAATCACTTTTGACATTATCCACAGGTGCGATAAGGCTGGTCAAATGTAAATCACATTTGTGATTTCTGATGTCAAACTGTATCTGGTGTAAGTGATGAGCCACACCTAGAATATGTCCCTTCCAATGTGTCTCTGTTAATGAAGTGAAATAACTAGCCAGTAATCATTCAGCTCATGCTATGCCAAATGTCTCTCTCACCTATGGTTGGTGATCAAAAGTCAGAGGTCAATAGCTAGAGAGGACTCTAGTATGCCCCACACCTACATATGGCTATAATTCTGTGAGAGGTGTTTGTTTGTGTGTGTGTGATTGTCTGTATAATAGGAGTATTTCTCAACCTCACACACTAGACAGTATTTGTGTGCAAAGAATGAAACGTTATTGCACTGCATTACATAAGAATTGCAGTACTTGGTTCTGGTTCTCAACAAACTGTTGTGTTATAATTGAAGTCCGGCCCTGAATGGTGGAATGCGTATGGAATATATGAGTAGAATTTCTCTGTGTGTCAGAAAGATGATTCACTGATGAGTTTTGAATTGTACATTGACAAAAGTCGTGACATCAACAGCTGTAGTTTACAATGTACAGGTTCGATCTCTTTAATTTATTATCTTCATCAATTTGGCACATTTATCATGACATTTTACAAAGTTATTGTCAATTAAAACAAGTTCCTGAAAATGTTCTATGCAAAAGCTTTCAATAACAATTATTTTTTGCGTTTATTCTTAGTACTGTGGGTTTATGCCTTCCGTGCTGAAATACCCCGGTTAACTTTATGCCTTTGTTGTTTTATCGTACGGAAGTCGCATAAGCATTTTACCTCAAACTAATTAGTGAAGGAATATTACTAAAGGTAAAACATTTCCTCTTAAATTAATCCATGTAAATGTATAGATTTTATTTGGAACATGGCCATTTCTGTGGAAATATTATACAATCAAGGCTACATTCTTGTTAGTGAATACTTACTTCCTCAAATATGACAAGCATCGTCTCTGCTATTATGTGATAATAAAATCAAATTGAATGACCTATCTCATCAACTCATTTAACGGATTAAATTAGTCGTTCTCCAAACAATAATAAAAATGATTAGTACTCCCATTCAAGTAAATCATTTTAGAGGTCAGACCCAAAATATTAATGTCAAAGTCAATTTTTATTCTTATTCATTCATGTCAAATAGCCAGGGTTTAGTTGAATCAGTTTACTTGGAATGTAATAAATCCTGGCCACACAATTTCCAGTATGAAATCATCCTAGTACTAGTCCTCTGCACTTCACTGGTTTTTCTATTGTTAATGCTTTATAAACGAAAAAGGATTAGGAATGTCATCTAATAGTTTAATTGTTCCTCAAAATTACACACGCGAACGCACACACACACACGCATATGCACGCACACACGCACTCACACACGCGCACACACACACACACACACACACACACACACACACACACACACACACACACACACACACACACACACACACACACACACACACACACATTTTCCAGAGAAGCTAAATTGCATTCATCGAAAAAAAAATTGTCCTTACATTTACTGAGTAGTTGTGTGTCATATTTTGTCATTTTGATTTACATTATATTCATAGTCTGTTGTTTTCCTCCCTTCCTTCCCTTCCTTCCCTTCGACCGATTCTTTCTGGTAATCCATCAGGGAAAACAAGGAATTTGTTTGTGAAGCGTGATAATAATGCGTGGCTATAATAACTTGACTCGAGAGGATTAGCAAATGTGCATTGTCTGAAGCTTCAGTCTCTCGGGTGATCAGCTGCTAGTCTCCCTAAACAGTGGCTGCCTTCGCCAATTAAACATGCAGTCTAGTCTCCCTCTTCAAATGATTTATTCTGCCTGTACTGTCGATGGCCAGCTATTTATTGTCATCCAATTGGTATTAATAGGTCGACTATTTCCTGATGTTGGATTTATCACTCACAGTGAAAACTTCTCCTGTTGTTTTTAATTAGGCTCCACTCACACAACAGGCTTTCAGTTTAATATTCATTTTTCTCTGTGTGTGTGAAGGCTACCTGAAGGTTGCAATTGTATTTTTCTTGATTTAGGTATGCTAGCAGTTTAATTATTTGCAGACTCGCATATGAAAAGCACACAAAGCCATTTTCACATGTATGTTTCTGTGTTGTTCTGTGGCTAGTAAGAGGGTTATTGTTGCATAGGTTGTGTCAATCTTATCAGATCTGCTTTTGAATACAGATACAGGTTTAGCTGTGTAGACTGAAACACACACACACACACACACACACACACACACACACACACACACACACACACACACACACACACACACACACACACACACACACACACACACACACACACACACACACACACACACACACACACACACACACACACACACACACACACTTGATGAGAGGAGGATGGGTGGCAGGAGTGATTCAGCATACTGGACAGGCAATACAAACATGTCTGTTCTCATCTGCCTGCTGAGTATCAATATTAAGCTAGTGTCAGGAGGATCATTGTGTTAATGCATTTATAAATGGACCAAAGATATTGCCGTAGACTCAAGCCAGTCAGAAGCACATTAAATCATAGGAATAATCTAATGAAATATTTATTCAAGTTACATTTTTTTCTTCCCCACTCTGATGGATGGGCTCCACAGGGGGGGTAGTAGCCCAGCAATAATGGAGAGATGGAGGGAGGCAGATTCAAGCTACAGGGTGCTGTAAGAGCATATAGGCCCACCCAAATCAAATGGTATTAAAAAGAGACAAGACCAGTATCCCCACTGAGATTATGTAACTGTACCAGAGTGTTGACAAAAACAAATCTAGACATGTTTCCAAACCTCTCATACAGTATGTGATTTAAAGGGATGCCCCTCTCCTCCATATTGAAGCTGCTCATATGGAAGGAGCTAAGGATCACGGCGCTGCGCCAAGGTATGACAGGAACCCCTCTGGGAAAACAGATGGGAGCAAATGTACTTACAGGTAATTGCCAAAATAAAGGAAACACTTGAGTAAATGAGAAATACAAAAGTAAATTGAAAGCAGGTGCTTCCTCACAGGTGTAGTTCCTGAGTTAATTAAGCAATGAACATCCCATCATGCTTAGGATCATGTATAAAAATGCTGGGCAGGCCCAGTTGCCCATTTTTTTGGCTACCATGGCTATGCCACAGCACAGAAACTGCTTTATAGAAATTCAGTAAATAACTTCTGTTGGCTGCCGGTGAATGCTCTATTCTAGTTCTTTGGGATCTCAGTGCTGGGTTTAATACTATTGATCATAACATCCTTGTTGACCGGCTGGAGAAGTGTGTGGGAATCTCTGGCGTTTCCCTCGACAGGTTCAGGTCATATCTACACTACCACCGTTTGCCTTGATGACAGCTTTCCACACTCTTGGCATCAAAGCAAAGCTGTCATCAAGGCAAAGGGTGGCTATTTGAAGAATTTCAAATATAAAATATATTTTTATTTGTTTAACACTTTTTTGGTTACTACATTATTCCATATGTGTTATTTTGTAGTGTTGATGTCTTCACTATTATTCTACAATGTAGAAAATAGTAAAAATAAAGAAAAACCCTTGAATGAGTAGGTGTTGTAAAACTTTCGACCGGTAGTGTATGTGGCATACGTTTCTCAGTGAGCATGGCTATCATCCCCAGCACCTATTCACTATGGTGTACCTCAAGTCTGGGCCCCGTCCTTTTCCCCCATGTACATACTTCTGCTTGGTGACATCACCCGCAATCATAACACTCAGTTTCATTGCTAGACGGATGACACACAGCTTTATTTACCAATCAGACCCACTAACCAAGCTAGCGTAGCTAACCATCAAAGTGTCTTGCTGACATAAAATGTTGGATGTCTGACCATTTTCTACAGCTTAATGGTAGCAATCAGAGGTTGTTTTATTTGGGACCCACCTTGCTATAACCCAGATTGTAAATAGCTTTGGTCATTTGTCCATCAATGTAAAGCCTAAGGCAACAAACCTTTGTCTTCTTTGACCCTGACCTAAAGATCAAGCTGCATGTAAAGAACGTTGTCCAGTCTTGCTTTTATCATCTAAGAAATATAGCTAAAGTCAAGTTAAACATGCTTTTACAGTTCATTCAGAAAGTATTCAGACCCCTTGACTTTTTCCACATGTTATGTTACAGCCTTATTCTAAAATGGATTAAAAAATATATATATTAATCAATCTACGCACAATACCCCATAATGACAAAGCAAAATCACATTTATAAAAATGACAAAGCAACAGCAAATTTATAAAAAAATAAGTAGAAATATCACATTTACATAAGTATTCAGACCCTTTACTCGGGACTTTGTTGAAGCACCTTTGGAAGCGATTACAGCCTCGAATCGTCTTGGGTAAGATGCTACAAGCTTGACACACCTATATTTTGGGAGTTTCTCCCATTCTTATCTGCAGAAAAGCTCTGTCAGGTTGGATGGGGAGCGTTGCTGCACAGCTATTTTCAGGTTTCTCTAGAGATGTCAATCGGCTTCCATCTGGCCACTCTACCATTAAGGCCTGATTGGTGGTGCTGCAGAGAAAGGTTCTGGAAGATTCTCCCATCTCCACAGAGGAACTCTGGAGCTCTCTCAGAGTGACCATCAGGTTCTTGGTCACCTCCCTGACTAAGGCCTTTCTCCTTTCTCCCCCGATTGCCCGTTTGCCCGGGCGACAAGCTCTAGGAAGAGTCTTGGTGGTTCCAAACTTCTTCAATTTAAGAATGATGGAGGCCACTATGTTCTTGGGGACCTTCAATGCTGCAGAAATGTTTTGGTACCCTTCCCCAGATCTGTGCCTTGACACAATCCTGTCTCTGAGCCCTACGGACAACTCTTTTGACCTCATGGCTTGGTTTTTACTCTGACATACATTGTCAACTGTGGGACCTTATATAGACAGGTGTGTACCTTTCCAAATCATATCCAATCAATTGAATTTACCACAGGTGGACTCTAATCATGTTGTGGAAATATCTCAAGGATGATCAATGCAAACAGGATGCACCTGAGCTCAATTTCGAGTCTCATAGTAAAATGTCTGAATACTGGTGTAAATAAGGTATTTTTGTTTTACATTTTTTATACATTTGCAAAGATTTTGAAAAAACTGTTTTTTGCTTTGTCATTATGGGGTATTGTGTGTAGATGAGGAACATTTTGATTTAATCCATGTTAGAATAAAGCTGTAACGTAACAAAATGTGGGAAAAGTGAAGAGGTCTGAATACTTTCCGAATGCACTGTAGGCCTTTCTCAGGATATCTAATAAGTCAATATCTGGAGGGAATCCAAAAATAATTTGTGCATGAAAGAAAAATATGGAGTTCATATTGAGCATTTGCTGAAAATTCAGAAATGCATCAGAAATCATCCTTATTTTCAGCATACCAAAAAGCATATCAAGATCAGGATATGGACCTCAGCCAAGAGAGGTATCTCTGGAATCAATCTAGCCTATTATCTGGAATGTGCTGAGAAAACACAGATATGCGATGTATACAGTCAGTATTTGTTAACATGAAGAGAGAAAATAGGATGTCTCTTATCTCAGGATAATATGAATGAATACGTGTCCGGCCGTAGGAAATATGTGATATTCGGAGTAATCCCTATGTCAGAAAGACATCTGGATTCAGAATATGTCAGGATATGGTGCAAATCCACAAAACTACAAATATGCATTGGAAATGCTTGAATAGCTCTAGAATATCAAAAACGAATCATGTTAATATATGTAGCCTTTTCACCCAGTGTTGTTGCTTTCAGAGGGTGCTTAGAGTAGGGACACGGGCAAGTCTAAAACATGGACTGGCTTTTGAGACGTTGTCTGATAACCCTTCTAGTTCCAACTACATGCATATGAAATGAATTGGGTTCCCATTAACCTTGGTTGTGGGTGATTTCACAGTGGTGGTTTTGCAGCCGTTGTCTGGACTGGAGGTCACCATCAAGGATGTCTGCGGTATTAAGGCTTGGGTTGGATGACCATTTGTGTTCGGTTTTATTTTACACCCCCTATTCACAGTTTATTTTGTTTCGGGATGTGATTTGGTCATGGTGCCACAGAGTGATGAAGAAAGCTCTTGAGTATACTTTGTAATTTATACATTTGAGTTTGGGTCCATGTTGTAACATCACAGACTGTTTTTGACAGTGACGTCACTGATTTTGTGGTAGCCTTCAGAAAGCATTCACATCCCTTGACTTTTTCACATTTTGTTGTGTTACAGCCTGAATTTAAAGCTTAAATTGAGATGGTTTGTCACTGGCCTACACAATAACCCATAATGTCAAAATGGAATGATGTTTTTCTACATTTTTACAAATGAATTACAAATTAAAGCTGAAATGTCTTGAGTAAATAAGTATTCAACCCCTTTGTATGGCGAGCCTAAATAAGTTCAGGAGTAAAAATGTGCTTAACAAGTCACATAATAAGTTGCATGGACTCTGTGTGTAATAATAGTGTTTAACATGATTTTTTAAATCACTATCTCATCTCTGTACCCCACACATACAATTATCTGTAAGGTCCCTCAGTCGGGCACAGATTCAACTACAAAGACCAGGGAAAACATCCAAGGTCTTTGGAGTTGAATCTGTGCTTGAAAATCACTGCTCGACTGAGGGACCTTACAATGATCTGTATGTGTGGGGTACCGAGAAAATCATGTTAAACACTATTATTACACACAGAGTGATGAGTCCATGCAACTTATTATGTGACTTGTTAAGCACATGTTTACTCCTGAACTTATTTAGGCTCGCCATAACAAAGGGGTTGAATACTTATTGACTCAAGACATTTCAGCTTTTAGATTATTTATATATTTGTAAAGATTTTGAGAAAACAATTACACTTTGATTTTATGGGGTATGGTGTGTAGACCAGTGACAATCATTTTAAATTGAATCCATTTTAAATTCAGGCTGTAACACAACAAAATGTGGAAAAGGTCAAGGGGTGTGAATACTTTATGAAGGCACTGTATCTTACTATTATAACACAAACTGTGCAACTTGAATCATTTGTCAGTAAATAAGAAATGAAGAATGTCTTTTTCTTATTTATTTAACCTTTATTTAACCAGGAAATGCTTTGATTTAAAAATCGTTGTATTTCAAGGGAGACCTTGAACGAGTCGCTTTTAATTCATTAATGCTTTATTGTTCGCTTTGTTTGGCTAAGCATGACAGCAAAGTAAGATGAACATACATTTACAAAGATGAAATGATTTAGGTCACTAAAATACATGCAATAATAACTAGTGAGCTAGTTGAACATGTTTTAATC